>NW_016157933.1:56191-65756 GCF_001687245.7 Rhagoletis zephyria
GATTTCGTACTGAAGGAACAATTTCATTTCCCAACACTGTGCGACATGCGGGCGCCACCATAAACAAGTGTGAGCTAAAAGTGAGAGTGTGTTAGTGTGCCTTCGCATGCTGTCGCTTTCTCGTCGCTTGTACATATTTTGTTGCTATAAACGACGAAAATTACTAAATTCACTAAAATCACTCAACTGAGCTATTGGTGCTTCTTACAGGCTAACCTAATATTCACGCACGCCGCCAATTTATTGCCAAAATTTCTCATGCACATGCAACTTGTATGAGATCAACCGAAATTGAACGTGCGTGCGTATGAAGCTAACTCAATTTCCAATTTTTGTTCTGCGTGACATTTTGATTTGACGTTTCGCTCAATGAAATCAAATGCAAACGCATGCAAGTAAATTTCGGGTGACGCAAAAAAACAAATTCGAAGGCATGCGTACCAAAACTCAAGCCGCGAATATTAGGTTAGCCTGTTAGTGCTCCTACTCATTTCGGTATAACTGATTTGTTTAATGGCTCAATGAGAGAATTGAGCACTACACCAATGCATATCAACAGAGAACTTAGTCATTGTACATGCTCTCGCTTTGTGTGCCGAGCGTAAAATAGTGTTAGTGCATATGTGTGAATATTCTGCATTGAATATTATCCACTAACACTATTTCTTGTGTTATTCAACCAATTACTTAAAAACACGAATAATTGCAGTTCCCTGATTTTAACGTTATTCCTAACATTCGCACATTCGCTTCCGAAAATTCGCATTCGCATTGGCATTCGCGAATGTGAAAAATATGACATTCAAAACATCCCTAGTACCACAGAATAAACAGTATACAGAAGACGCACAACATACAAATTTAATTTTCTTCGGCGGACGTAATATTGCATCCCGGACCAGAGCAGAGAAGTTAACATCACGACCACTATGAGTAACATGGCGACCCGGAACAGAGCAGAGGAGTTAACATAACGTGCACTATGAATAACATAAAGTTAACATCTCGCCACAAACACACATCGTGATCAGTGTTGCCGCGAGCTTGAAAAAAAATCAGTTGCCAAGCAGAAAAAGTATCAAAAGCAAACAAAACTGTTGTTTGTTAAACTATTATTTAAAAAACAAATAATAAATAAAATTTTATGGCCTTATTCATAAAAATGAAGTAGGTTTAAAGAGCTTTATAAATTGACCTTTTCATACATTTTTCAATTTATAAACCTTTTATAAGACTACTTTATAAAAAAAAATTATATTTCTTGATTCTGTCTGCTTATTTGCATAATGAAAAACAAACTTATAGGGCTCCCAAACCACACAAAACCCTTGCGCATCCCGAGACTTGTACAAGTCAATATTGTGGAAATTATTACAGCATAAAATTGCGCAAACTTTATTTTGAAGAAACGTTAATCAAGTAAATATGTGCAAGAAATATGAATGTGCGTTGTATATTTTGATAGCTTCAGCTTTAAAACGTAAAAAATAAATAAATTAAAAAATAAATTTTTTACGCTTTTATCCATATTTTACAGCACGATCTGGACACCAAAATCAAAACAAGACTAAAAATTTCGCAGTTGTCGCCATACGCAGCACAAATTACAATAACACAAGCATGAGCAAAATAATCAAAACAATTTTTTATTTTAGCGCAATTTACTACAAACGACCCCATACACCACACAAACGTCCGTCGCAAGGCCGATATTGCGCAATGTTTCTGTGTGGTTTAGGGGTCCTATAACAGTGGCATATGCAAAGAAATTCAGAATTCCCTTATAAGAGTTACCAAATCAAACTTATAAATATCTATATATAAATTGTGGGACGTTAAATGACAAGAAAAAAAATATTTGCCTTTAGACCAGGGTACGAAAATAAACTTTACAAAACAATTCCCATTTGCTCATCGATCATCATATCATTTGTGGTTTTGTACAGTTTTGTGCATAGTCAGAAACATGATACAAAAAAGAAGGTAGTTTCATTGCCACTTTTCGAGCGCCATATTAACTACCTGACAATTAAGCAGATTGTGACATTTCATGCTACCATACCTAAGCCTCAATATTATTTAGTGTAAAAATAATGTCGGCCGCTGTGGCGTAGTGGTAAGCAGTGCGCGCTTCCACTCCGCAGCACCTGGGTTCAAGCCCTGGTCAAAGCAAGATCGCAAAAAAGTATAGAAAATTTTTTTTTCTTAACAGCGGTCGTTCCTCGGCAGGCAATGGCAAACCTCCGAGTGTATTTCTGCCATGAAAAACAGCTTCTCATAAAAATACAATCGCCGTTCGGAGTCGGCGTAAAACTGTAGGTCCCTCCGATTTGCGTGACAACATCAAGGCGCACACCACAAGTCGGAGGCGAAGCTCGGCCAAACACTAGCATATGTGTAAGCGCCAATCTATTATTATTGTTATTAAAAAAAAATATTTAGAAAATTAAAAGGAAATTTGTCTTCGGTCGGAGCAATAACGAAAATTGAAATTCATACATCGCCATATTTGAAAACGCAACCAACTGACTTTCTTTGAAATAAAAGACCGGTAAACATGTTGTCCACCGCAAAAACTACCTATTATTAAATTAGTTTCTTCTAAAGCCAGTCACCGGAAAAGATTTGGATGTGCTTTGCAAAGGTAAGGCTTTAATTTCGGTGCTTCATGCTATGATAGATATTATAGTTATGGAGTTATGGTTAGGAGTTACTGCCGGTTGAACTGGCGCCCAGAGTTTGGAAGTAAGTAGTTAGAGGGCTGCCCAATGCCTTAAGTGCAGTTTGGCTGTCACTGCAAACACCTCAGCCTGTAAGACCGAAGCATACTTGCCCAGAGAAAAGTCCAAGATAGAGTCAGTTTTGGAGCCATCATTGAAGATTCGATTATGTGTGATTCCGGGCTCAGTGCTGGTATTAAACCAGCATTCAGTCGCAGGGAACTAAACATTACAGAATCTCTTCAACAAAGGTAAAGGTGGCATATTATCCTGTGGCATTAAAAAAACACAAGTGCTCAGATCTCTGCCGCTAGCAATTTCCGCCTTGCCCCACTCAGTGTTATACCAGCGTCAGTTTCTTTTTAGTCTGCAGGTGGCCTTTAAAGCTTCCCCTCGTATGAAGACACAAAGTGACGGTAAGTGCAGCAGTGCATCAAGTGCAGCGCCACGTATTGTAGAGAAAGCTTCAGGACAGCACACGGCAGTAGTTGTTTGAAGTTTAGCAAGCAGAATTCCCACGCTCTTGATTGAGAATCTGCTCCACTATACCACTGACGCATAATTATGGGTCTAATCACAGAGGTATAAATCCAGAGGATTCCCTATGGTGACACACCCCACGTTTTGCCAAAGACCTGCTTACATTGCCAAAATGCTGCCAATTCTTTAGAGGTTTTGTGTTCCACGTTCGATTTACACGACAGTTTTGTATCCTGAATTATTTCTGAATTCTGAATTGTGACTCGTTTAATTGTGAGGCAATGAGCCCATACAACCTTCTCCGAAGCATGTTTCGGACTATGCTTTAATGACGAAATATCTATCAATACATCTTCTTCGGACTATTAAACTATGTAAATTTATTTATTTTGTTTAAAATAAAATGAAAAAAAAAGCTTTTTAATAAATAAATGTTTCAAAACTGGATTTTATTTTATTACTTTATCTCTGCACATCGATATTATTCAAAGGATCTTTAAAACGCTTGAGAAACACGTTCAAATATGATTTTCGAACTCATGAACTTGCAATTTTTGTATGTAAATTTTACTCTTTTATTAAATCCCAAATTTTTAAAAGAAAATCTCCCCTCTCAAAAAATGTCAATGTGGCAAAGCTATGCTTAATGTTTGCATCTGGAGAAATGTCAAAAATCTGCTTTATAATCAAAAAATAGTAGTAATGAAACTACATTCTTTTTTGTATCATGGTCATGAACAAATTGTAAGATTCACTGTAATTTTCCCCAAAGGGGAAACGTTTGCTTTTCGTTTGTGACAATTGTACCATAGGGTACGTTTTATATGTATGCAAACGTTTCAATTACGTGAAAAATATTTTTTTCTTTAAATTTTCATATCCAATTCAATTAAAAAACATTTTTATTTTTTTTATTCATTGCAGCCATTCGTTTTGTATTTAGTTATTGCATATATGTACATACATACATATATATTTCTCTGCACGATTCATTTCGTTTGTTGTTTTGTCTGTAACTACTAAACTACTGTAGTGTACTATCGCCAAAGTGAATTCAGCCGTTTTCTTTTCGTATTGTACCGAACTGTTGAAGTAATAAACGAAACGAAATAGTAACGTACAATATAATTTATTTTCGTACACTGCTTTAGACTAGTAATACTATTCATAGTTTTCAAAAATTCCTTTCTGGCAACCGAAAGTATTAAAATACGGCATTTGGGAACAAACCAGTATCAGATATTACAATTTAGCAAAAAAGTATTAAAAAATATACAATTGTATCAAAACGGCAACGCAGGCGTGATGGAAAACGAAGTTAGTTAACATCTTGTCGTCATTGCGACGATGGAATTAACAGCGTCAGCCGAGTGAAAATACTGCTAAAGTAACAGAGGTAGCGCCGCTTGTGATACCCTTGCTTGCCTCACCGCTCGTGACATGCGTCTTCTGTATACGGTTTATTCTGTGCTAGTACATATGTACCTATCCCTGATACAAAAAAAGAAGGTAGTTTCACTTTGAAATTTTTTGACATAAACTGTGCTTATGAAGTTTATACTTTTCGTAAATTGCTCAAGTAGCACTGTCACCTCAACAAATTATTGTTTTGGAAATTTTAATATTTTTTTAAGGATTTTTTTCATTAAATACTAATAACACGCAGGGTATATTTAGGCCCTTCGTACTCAAGGCTACGTAAAGCTTCGATACCCGACGATTTTAGTCTCTAAGCGACTAATGCAATACAAATTCATAGTTTCGTACACAGGCACACGTAGCCGACATTTCGTTCATTCGTCGCCGATACCAGCCGCGCGCTACCTGTCGGACGAGATCGTCGATACAAACGTTGCCGAGATTTCCGAGATTTCACTTGAGGACATTTTGTAAATTCGTGGATGCCGTGTAGCCACAGTGGCCAAATAGAAACTCGTCCTCGTGTGTACGAACCGTGCGCTTCAAGATACTCGCGACGTAGGTATAGAACATTTGTATCGAAGATTTTCGCAGCCTTTTGTCCGAAGGGCCTTAGAAACCCTTGTTATAGTTTATAGGCAGATAAACTCTACGCTATACTGCTATTGCTTCGATTGGGCACATCCGTCACGATGCTGAAAAGTTTCTGCCGAAAAGTGGTTGGAATAAACAAGCAACACCTTTGTGAAATTACCATGCACGTGGCCATCCCGAAATATGCAGCTAATCGTACTAAATAATCACGAAAAAATTGCATAAACAAATAGATTCTCTATGTGCACTACCCTGTAAAACGAGTATTTTGCTTGCCTTCCGTGTTATATTTAATTTTAGAAATAAATCACTCGCTATAAAATGGTGTTTTTAAATATTTTTTGAAACAATTTTCTTAAATATATTTTTTTATTAGTAAAAACTACTTTTAAAAGAAAAGCACAGTTTACGTCAAATGGGAGCAATGGCGAATAAGAAGAAGTGAAACTACCTTTAAATTTTAGTATTATGTACCTATCCATACATATCGTCGTTTAAAGTACAAAACCGCGTATCAACAAAATGCAAAACCGCGTATCANAGGCGTGATGGAAAACGAAGTTAGTTAACATCTTGTCGTCATTGCGACGATGGAATTAACAGCGTCAGCCGAGTGAAAATACTGCTAAAGTAACAGAGGTAGCGCCGCTTGTGATACCCTTGCTTGCCTCACCGCTCGTGACATGCGTCTTCTGTATACTGTTTATTCTGTGCTAGTACATATGTACCTATCCCTGATACAAAAAAAGAAGGTAGTTTCACTTTGAAATTTTTTGACATAAACTGTGCTTATGAAGTTTATACTTTTCGTAAATTGCTCAAGTAGCACTGTCACCTCAACAAATTATTGTTTTGGAAATTTTAATATTTTTTTAAGGATTTTTTTCATTAAATACTAATAACACGCAGGGTATATTTAGGCCCTTCGTACTCAAGGCTACGTAAAGCTTCGATACCCGACGATTTTAGTCTCTAAGCGACTAATGCAATACAAATTCATAGTTTCGTACACAGGCACACGTAGCCGACATTTCGTTCATTCGTCGCCGATACCAGCCGCGCGCTACCTGTCGGACGAGATCGTCGATACAAACGTTGCCGAGATTTCCGAGATTTCACTTGAGGACATTTTGTAAATTCGTGGATGCCGTGTAGCCACAGTGGCCAAATAGAAACTCGTCCTCGTGTGTACGAACCGTGCGCTTCAAGATACTCGCGACGTAGGTATAGAACATTTGTATCGAAGATTTTCGCAGCCTTTTGTCCGAAGGGCCTTAGAAACCCTTGTTATAGTTTATAGGCAGATAAACTCTACGCTATACTGCTATTGCTTCGATTGGGCACATCCGTCACGATGCTGAAAAGTTTCTGCCGAAAAGTGGTTGGAATAAACAAGCAACACCTTTGTGAAATTACCATGCACGTGGCCATCCCGAAATATGCAGCTAATCGTACTAAATAATCACGAAAAAATTGCATAAACAAATAGATTCTCTATGTGCACTACCCTGTAAAACGAGTATTTTGCTTGCCTTCCGTGTTATATTTAATTTTAGAAATAAATCACTCGCTATAAAATGGTGTTTTTAAATATTTTTTGAAACAATTTTCTTAAATATATTTTTTTATTAGTAAAAACTACTTTTAAAAGAAAAGCACAGTTTACGTCAAATGGGAGCAATGGCGAATAAGAAGAAGTGAAACTACCTTTAAATTTTAGTATTATGTACCTATCCATACATATCGTCGTTTAAAGTACAAAACCGCGTATCAACAAAATGCAAAACCGCGTATCAAGATAATGCAAAACCGTGTATATGAATTATGTAAATTACCTTCTAGAGAGTAAAAACACTCATATTTCAAAATGGTTCTCTTTTTTATAAAGCAATCGCATACATGGCCAGTATATTTCAAGACGAATTGATAATGCCATGTTCTGACCGACATCGAAAACATGTTTTCGTTGCTAAAACTGGTTTTCGACCTAAAACATGTGTTTTCGTCCATGTAAAATCTGTCAAACGAAAACCAGTTTTTGCTGAAAACTACTTGAAAACTCACGTTCCACTCATTCCAATCGGTGTCTTCACTAGTTTTTTCGATTATTTATCGAAGTGGAAGTCATATTTTATCATGTTTAATACGCCATTTCGGATTTATTGTTAATTAGCTGGCCAAAGTATAATAAGAATGAAAGTAAGAGGTTGCTAATGAAAAGAAAATGAGGGAAAAGCATTTTGGTTTCGTTTTTGCGTAGCGAAACTGTAATCAGAGGATGTAAGAAATGCAAACGAAAACACTAACAGCCAAAACTCGTTTTGAAAGTGTTTTCGTTGTCGGTTCGAACATGGTATAAGGATTGAGCCAAGAGCTTGTGTGAGCAAATCCAATTTTTGGCAGCTAATGCCAGTTACGCGGTTTTGCAGAATGCCGATACGCGGTTTTGTACTTTAAACGACGATATGTATAATAAAATTGTAAAAGGCCGATGCCTGCATATTATAGATATTAAAGAAAAATATTATCGGCACCTCTTCGCATGCCCCAGAACCCCACCCAGCTAACGCGCCTGTCTCTATGGACAGATTCTGATGAAGTTGCGCACTTCCTGGACCTCCCCTTAGCTAAAACAGACGACAACGTTGATGGATGACCGACCCGAGCGGTGTTTAGTAGCCGCTACAACAACAACAGCAAGGTAAATTGATAAGATAAAGTAAATATATAAGGCTGTCAAAAGAAACAGGTTTACGGAGGCTTACATCCGAGAATATTTTTGTGGAAGTTTGCCACCTGCTTTAAAATTTTAATTCAATTTAATTGATAAGAAAGTTTACTATCGAAAATATTTGCAGTAATGCAGCATTTTTGCTGCATTTAAAATGCATCATTTAGCACTTTCGAACTAACGTTTTCGAAGAGCATTCATGGTATCGCATTTAGCAAATGTACATTTACGCGAGTTCGAAATCGTATGCTTTTGACAAACAGTCGTGTTCCAGTCGCTTACTCAGATCCGTATCTATCACGACCAATTCGCACAGAGAATATAATATGCTAAAAACCCTACTGAAAATGAAAAAAAAAAAATTTAAACAAAACATCTAATACAAAAACTTTAATTGTTTTAACCATAACCAAAAATTTTTTGGTTATATATTCGTTTGTCGGTGATGTCAATTAAAATTGTCTTAATTAATTATGAAACAAAACAGAGTTGATCACTAATTAATCCAGATTTCTATCAGCATCACTTCGATGTTGAATTTGCGTGACTTTTTTTATTCAAATAGTGTAAAATAATAAATGAAATCTCGATCGGCGATTACTGAAACGCAGGTAGCAACTGTGTACTGGAAAAAGCAATGCGGCCACCTTTTCTCATTAAACCATGTTCGAATCGTGGTATTTTTTGCAGATCACAGGATTACTTTTAGCATTTAGATACTTAATGCAGAAATGTAAGATTATCAGCCCTATCATGAGTTTTATTTTCGCCGAACCGGTTCACTTTTCACTTTTCGTTTGTGTATTCAATACGGGCGGATGGAAAAAATATCGGGCGAATTTATTTTCGGGCGAAACTCACGACATTTCCGGAAAAGCCGATACTTTCCTACTGTCTAACTACCTTATACCATGTCCCCACCGGAGCTAACCACTTAGTTATGGCTATTGAGTTGGTTATCCCGATAACCCACTTGATTTAGCGTAGTTTCGCCATATAAAAATGACAGCACTTAACCATTTCACTGAGATGGTTAAAAGCTAACCAACTTGAAACCTCATCGAAAGTCTGATACAACCCTGTGTTTTCCCGCCATCTGTGGGTCTTTAGCACGGTGCAGCGAACAAAGGTCAGTGGTACCGCTACCTTGGTTTTGTCGATTTTGACAGTTGCGGTAACTTGTAAATAAACCTTTGTTTACAAATCAGCGGCAAGGGAAAGTTGAATTATAAGTGAAAAATCAGTTTAAATTGTGTTACATTGCAAACGTCAAGCTGTGAAGTTCTACTTATATTGTGCCTTGATTGGTCTTTATATTTTGCAAAGTTTATTGTGCTAATTTTGAGTAAAAGTTGCTATAAAAAGTGCCTACGAGCATCTTAGTGTGATAATAACCGAAGCTAAGTGAAAGTTTTGTGATTTTTGTGGTTTTTATTAAATTTAATTAAATTTCACTAGCTTACATCTAATCTTGCCGAGTCATTTGTTGTTATCATTGTTGTTGTTATTCCTTTGTAGTTAACTGAGATCGTTTCTATTTTTGCACATTTCTTTTTGCTCTTTTTGTTTACTTCGTTTAGTATTTCTTGTCACAGCTGTTTGCGCTGCGTTTATTAAGTGT
>NW_016157933.1:67930-68873 GCF_001687245.7 Rhagoletis zephyria
AGCTTGTAAAACCAATTTTGAATTGCACGACCCACTCCGTTGCTTATGCCAGGATTTTAACTCTCATTCCAGCACGTTTGATATATCAGATCCGCTTTTCAGCATTAAGAAAGCGATACTCTCCTCTCTCAATAAGTGAATTATTGACATAAATACATAAAATCAGCTGATGAATTTAGTTCTGTAGCTGAACAGTTTTAGATCTCGACACTTAACAAACCCCTGCCTATCGTGACTCGGCACACAAAAAAAATTTAAAATATTGGTTCCGTACGTCATGCGGACTGCGCCCCTCGTGCGGATGGGCGGGAATGGAGGGTAAAAACCGTTGGGATATTATTATTATTGCAATTTGTGAGCAGTGTTGCCAGAACTTTTTGGACGAACCGGCTAAATTGGCAAATAAAACCGGCTAAAAACAATTTCACATGTTTTATTTACATAAATCACGAGTAAAAAGACTTTTCTTGGAGAGAAGTTACAAATTCGAGCCGGAAAAAATTTTGCCAGCAAGAATTTGCAATTAGGAAAAACATATGATTGTGGCACATGGTTGAATTTTTTGTCGACGATAATTTGAATAAACAAGTTCGTTAAATTTAAAAATTTACATACTGGAGCGATTTGAAAATGAAAAATGTAAGTTAATACTTGTTTACTTAATTTAGTTAATTTCAATAATTTGAAAGGTATTCGGCAAAAAAAAACTGTATTCTTAATCGGAATGCAATCTCAACCAGAGTCGATATAGTAAACCCGTCAAAGAAATTGAAACGTATGTTGAAAAAAGTCGGACTGACAAGATATATACACGTAGATCCTGTTTTTTGCCCCTCTAAAAGAATTTTAAAAATTCTATGCAAATTTCTTTTGTTTGAAATGCAACCGTGGACACTAGCTCGCAAAAAAACTTGCAAATTTGCGTTCGTACAGAAAATTGCAA
>NW_016157933.1:69114-69388 GCF_001687245.7 Rhagoletis zephyria
TCATATGACCGGCAGATGTCTCGTAGGATTCCCAGAGAGTTTTGCTTTACATATAAATTTGTGCTCTTTTATTTTAATTTTGATTCACTTCAGTGTTGGTTCCTTTAATTCAAGTTGGCATTCAGTTTTTGGAATTTAAATAAACTCTTAGCAAAAAAGTTTGTTTAAAAAAATACGTATGTGTACATAATGCTTGAAAATATCAATTTTTCCCTTACCTTAAACCTTTGGGAGTGGGCAAAAATGATGTTTTGTAATTTAGGCAGAATTGCCT
>NW_016157933.1:69620-70413 GCF_001687245.7 Rhagoletis zephyria
ACATATTTGAAATTTAAGAAAACAAGGCAAATAGCAAAATCGGCTAAAAACGGCTAATTTTTTTCTGCAAAACGGTTAACAAATCGGCTGCCGGCTAAATCGAAATTTCTTCGGCTGTTTGCTAACGCAACCGGCTAAATTTAGCCGGAAAACGGGTTGCTTAATGAACCTCTGGACTTCGTCCGTCAGTTCATATAGATGCCTCCTGACGTGCATCGGCGAGGGCTTCTCTGCAAGCAGCTGTCTATTTGGGTGGCCACATATGTGGCTCCCAACAAGAAACTGCTTGCAGAGCATCGTGTTGTGCTCCCTAATTGGGAGCATTTTCGCCTCGTCGTGGAGGTGGTGTTCTGGTGGCTCAGGAGGCATCCAGTCGCTGTCCTAAGTGCTGTAAGTAAGAGACAATCGAGACTCCCTCTGGTGGTTAAGGGAGCTTTGAAATGTAAAAGTTAAACAGTAGTGGGGAAAGGACACCACCCTGTGGAACTCCTGTTTTATTTTCCTAAGTTTGCTCGATTTGTCTCTAAACATTACCGACGAGTGTCGACCACTTAGATAATTTTCCGACCACCGTTTGAGCCTCTGTGGGAGAGAGGAAGCCTCTATATCTTCTAGTAGCGTGGAATGGCTGAGTGTCAAAAGCCTTTGACAGGCCCAACGCTACTAGAATCGTTCTCTCACAGGGACGTTTACGGTTAAGACCACGAGTTATCCGAGTGTTTATGACGTTAAGTGCTGTTGTTGTACTGTGCACTTTACGGAAACCATGCTGATGCTTCGCTGGGTCAAGTGG
>NW_016157933.1:70974-80958 GCF_001687245.7 Rhagoletis zephyria
CATTCTAGGGTGGTATCCCTGCGGTCGATAACTGCTTCGATGAGACGATACTGCACGGTGTGGTGCGTAATGAACGCTAAGCCTCCACCATTATCCCGCTCGCGATCTCGACGGTGCACGTTGTACCCGGCACAATTCAACAGTGTTGAATTGCTGTGCAACTTCGTCCCTTGCGTCGCAGCTGTCAAAATGCCATGCCTTCCCATGAAGACGGTTATCGATCTTGCTCTGTAGCCCGTTACAGTTAAATTGAAGGAGCTTCATGTGGTTCGGGAGACGCGTGTAGATGCGGGATGTGAGGGATGTGTGTGGTCGTGCCGCAAATGGCAGTGTGCGCTGCTGAGGTGTTTGCCGCCCTGTGGTGGTGGCGGGAGGCGTCGCAGTTGAGGTCTGCGATCGAGCAGCGCAGCACGGGCCCTCGAAGTTCCTCGTCCAATCTCGCGTGGTGCGCAGACCTGAGCATGCCCTAAAGTGGCACCAGCCAAGGCAGGTGTTGCATTTGACTGATGTCAAAATACGGAATATCCTGGTCTGACATACCGTGCAGATTGTAGGAGGAACCAGAAGTTGTTGGCGGCGGCGTGTGGGTGGTGGTGTGGTTGTGTGTTCTGTGGTCTGTAGCCGTTGTGGTGTGGTTGTGTGTTCTGTGGTCTGTAGCCGTTGTGGTGTGGTCTATTGTGTTATGTTGTTGTGCTGCGGTGTTTGTGTGGGACTGCTCAGGTGGACTGGGGTTAGCCGTGGAGGCTGCTCGGTTATAGCAACAGGGGGCCACAAAAGACGTGGTCAACTGCCGATGTGTCCGTAGTCCTGAGCAGACTCTGAGGTGACTCCACTCGGAGTAACATTCGACAGCCTGCTCTCCTTCTCTGCGCACTCAACCGCTATTGTCAATAAAGTACAGAGCCGCAACAAGGTCCTCAAGTCGCTAGCCGGCAGTACTTGTGGCAAAGACAAAGAAACGTTGCTGGCAACATATAAGGCAATAGGCCGGCCGGTCCCTGTGGACAAACCCCACAGAAGCTGCACGCTTCCTAGGGTTGCCGTTAGTGGAACTTGACGACAACGACTGAGATACCAACCGTCCTGGGCGGGGTTGTTGTAGCCGCTACAACAACAACAACAACAGAGGTGGAGTTGTGGTGTAGTCGCCTCTGGCATACACAGCAGGTGTAGGTTTCTGGCCCTGGGTTTGACTCGATGCCAGCCCTAAGTAGGAGAAAACGTAGCGAATGTAGCCCTATGGACGAACAACTTCTGAGATACTTCGCCGACCTAAACGGGGTTAGATCGCCGAAACAACAGCCCTTGGTCGGGTAAAACCCGAGTCATTCCGATACGTAGAACCGGCTGTCGTGGGAATGCGTTGAGTGTACACCACCGGTTTCAGCAAAAAAAAAAATTGAAAGTTAGCCAAATCTCACTGTTAAAAAGTAACTCTTTCATAGCAATGCGTTAATAAAGTAACTTCGTTATTTTTTGATGTATGGCTGTACAAATTGGCGGATGCAGAACTTTACTTAAGTTGTTAAAAAGAATGAAATTTATATAAAGTAGGTTTGCTTTTTAAAAAATTAAGTGTTAGATACGTTCTATATAACATATTATCCTTACATTGCTTCGCTTCCTTATTTTGCATGAATAGAAAATATTTTAGTCAAACAATTAATGTCAGAAACAAAAATAAAAAATTCAATCTAGTACGGAAAATTCGTTTTTGCTCCGATTTTTGCAGCAATTAGTCCTGAATCGAGTTTTGGAGGTCTGGACACTGTTCTTTACATTTGTATTGTTTTATAAATCTCAAACCACAGTGTGGATAGCAATAGTTGGTGATGTGGTTAAGTTCGATTTGAGATGGTTAACTTTTTGGTGGGGACATGGTATTAAAAAATATATATTCACTATATTATTAGAAAATCTCACTTCATAATGTTATTTAAATCTATTTCTGAATGGGCATTAAGAGTTTTAAGAGGGCGTAACAACATAAAAACCCTGCAACCCAAAGGAGTATCTTATTTCTGCAACAAGATTTACGAATCTTCAAAGAAACTTATATGAAGTGGTTGACACGAACTCGTAAAGAAATTTCTTTACGAAAAATAAAGAAAATTCCGAAAAAAATATTGCAAGAAATTCTTCACATAGCAGCATTATTATCTTTGCTTTACCGTTTTTCTTCTGAAATTTCGAAAAGCGAAGTTTGCACAGTTTATTTTATTTTAGAAAATTAGGCAAAAAATCGGATGAGATCTTTACGAATTCTTTAAAATTTCTCTACAATTCAGAATACTTTGAAAAAATGGTTTGCAGGAAAGCTTAGACGCAGTGAAGCTAATTTATCAATACAATCAAATTTGTGAAACCAAAATCCAGTTTCCAGGTGTTTGCATTTAAGTGGCAAAAAAAACAAAAAACAAAAAAACAGGTGAATCAGCTGTTTATCAAATTCTGGGCACCAAATGTGGTTTTTGCGTCTCCGTACTTTGGGACATGTCCGGTTCAGATTGTACAGGAATGAACCTATTATTTTTGCATAACTTACTCTAATTTTTAAATCCTTTGCCGAGTGTTTTCTTAACTCCGACAGCAGACGGTCGCCAAAACCCTTAAATAATGTAGAGCCACCAGATAATACGATATTTTGATACAACATTTTTCTGAGATCCATATCTGACTTCTCGATTGCATACATAAGCACATTGTGTATGCCCTCACACTCTTCCCCCAGCAAATCTGGTCGAAATAGCACTTCAGGTGCTCTAAATCTTGCCTGACCAATCTGATGAAAAATTCTTGTTTTAGGTTTTATTCACTATTATAACAAAATATACTCCACCTCTAAAGTTTTGCCATCCGGTAAGATATAAGCGACCTTTTCAGTCTCCCCGCTTTCTTCTTTCTGGGGATTAGTTGCCAAATAACACAGCATTTCTTTAATGGAACGTACAATTTCGAACTCCGCTGTTGATCGGAAGTTAAATCCTTCTTTTCGTATAAGAGTTTTAAGGTAGCGAGTTACATCTCTGCCTGCGATATCAACACGCATAATACTATGTGGCATCGCGAATCCTTCATATATAGGCACTGCGTGAGTAACGCCATCACCGGAATCGAGCACTACTCCTGTGACACGACCTGTAGCATAACTTCAAGCAAAACATTTCAAAATGTGTGATAAGGAATTTATACTAAAAATAACTTACAGACTGAGGACAGCTTGCATTGATACAAAAAGTGCGGGTACGTTTATTCCTTCAAAGAAAAATTCAGCGGCCTTTTCTCGATTTTTTCTGGGATTCAGCGGGGCTTCTGTTAATAAAACTGGATGATCTTCTGTAAATGTTGCTAATTGTTCCTGTTTGAAAGCGCTCAAATAATAAAAGAATATTTAATTAGACATTGAGATAACATACTTTACTATATATATAGCTCCAAATCCGTTCCATGTCATTCCAGTCAGTAACAATGCCATGTTCCATGGGGTAGCGTATACTCAGCAGACCGCGATGCTCTTCTGCTTTGGGGCCGACAAAAATGTCACCCTCGAGTGCCCCAGCCATTACCCGAACGTGTTTAGGGCGTCCGATGCTGAAAAAAATTATTTGTACCCATAAAACATTTTCGTAAATTTCCCACTTTACTTACTAGTTAGGAAATCGGCACTTGGGAATGTGCTCACCTGCAAAACCAGCTTTTATGACACCAGAACCCTGAGTAAAAAATTACAATTATAAGTTTAAAATTTCAACAACTTTGCCGACAGATAATACCATTAAATTATCAAAATTTCAATTTTGTGGGAAAACGCAATCAAAGTTTGATCAATTCATACAGTTGGTATGCCAAAATACAGATAGAAATCCACATATCATCGCCATTTTTGGGAAAGTTAGTCATCTGTTAGGTGGAACATACACTTGTGATCAGCTTATTAAGCCAGCAATATTTTGATAAATTTTGGCTATTTTGCTTTCGTTTATTTAATGTTTATTATTTTTCCATAAAAGTCTAGCTCATTATATAACAAACACCATATAAATCCAGATTTCAAACTTTGTTGGCTTAATTAGCTGATCACAAGTGTACTTATTCTACCTATCAAGCTTATTAACAGCCCAAATCTGTATCGGTGACAAAACTTTTGTAACTAAAAGTGGAAATTTTTCATATATTTTTCCGTAACAAAACTGTAACAAAAAATGTTCACTGATACAGGATAAAAACATTTATCAAGGCTGTTATTGTACAATTAAATCTCCAAAAACGTAAATTTTTAGTTACATCTCTATATAATTAAACGAGCGATATGTAAATTAAATTTCTCTTTAACTTTTTTATAGGAATTACAAATATGAAATTGGTTTTAACGCCTGAAGTAGATATGTTGACCGTGTCAAAAAGCTCTATAAACCAGAGAAAACTCATCTTGAACTTTGCGCCCAGAATTGGTTTGACAATGGTAAACTATACTAAGTTGGAAAACATCGATTTTTTTTACCTAGAATGCCAAAATTTTCGAGACTATAATCGTGATCCATACGACAAACTCTCAAAACCTGAGGTATTTAAGAAGCACTATGGGAAATGTGAACGAAAGCAAATTGATAGAAACTCTATTTTATTAAGTTTGCCGGTTACATCGGTTCAAGAGAAACAGCCAGTAGTGTATCCTATAAAATATGGAGGCGACTTACATTTAGAAGAAAAAATTCGGTTGGGTGGACAATATGACCCCAAATCTTGCATAAAATATAAACGTTGACACTGTAGCCAAATAAAATATATTTGAATGCCTATATACGAACCGCTCGTATGTACATTTTTCTTAAGAAAAGCATATAACCAATGATTAAAACTTGTTTGCAACTTTGAATACGGCTTAAATTCTATCAAAGGTATACTGAAAAGTATGTAAAGGTTAGTCACCGCTTTGTTTGTACGCGGCTCCATTATTCAATTGAATCATGGTTCCTCCTATTTTCCAATTGTTGAAATTCAAGAGAAAGAAAGGGTGGAAGGCGAGCAACTTCATTATTGTATGTACATATGTAGATACATTAGTTCAAAAAGCGAGTGATGTCACCGCATGCCGGACGCCCCCATTTTTCAACAAGCTCGATATGTTAAATAAACGCCACACTTACATTGTCAATGACAACCGGCTGATTGACTACCAAAGGCTCCATTTTATGAAATTGGTTTAAATTAATAAATTCACCGCCGGAATTAAGGAGTTTAGAAATCCCAATTTTTTCCCCTAATTTTATGTTCAGTATAAAGTTAGGAATGAAATGATACGAGTAAATAGAAGTAAAAAATCGATACTTTTCGATCGATACCAAGTAATTTTGGCATCAATATTTCTGAGCCAAGGTATCGAAAAACAAATACTCGTAACGAAACTCTATACTAATAGGCTGTTTTTGCTTACGCGTAAAAGCACATTTAGCGCATTTAGCTCTAAATGCTACTCTAAATGTACATTTATCCATACAAAATTCGTCACCTAAATGCAACTAAATGCAACTACATTTTTGCATTAAGAATCTAAATGCTAAAAGCAACCCTGTGATCTTCCAAAATTTCCACGATTCGAACATGGTTTAAAGAGAAAAAGTGGCAACATTGCTTTTTCGAGTATACAGTTGCTAGCTGCGTTTCAGTGATCGCCGATCGAGATTTCTTTTATTTTGCATTACATATTTGGATAAAGAAAAGTTAAGCAAATTCAACATCGATTTGATACTGATAGAAATCTGGATCAATTTGTGATCAACTCTGTTTGGTTTGTTTCCTAATTAAGTGAGGAAATTTTAATTGAATGCACCGACAAATAAATATATACACAAACAAATGTTCGTTTATGGTTAAAACAATTCAAGTTTTTGTATTGAATTTTTGGTTTAAAATTTATTTTTTCCTTTTCAGTAGGGTTTTTGCACATTATCTTCTGCGTGAGAATTGATCGTAATATATACGCATCTAAATAAGAGACTGGAACACGGCTGTTTGTCAAAAGGATACGATTTCGAACTCGCGTAAATGTACATTTGCTAAATGCTATAGCATGAACGCTCTTCGAAAACATATGTTCGAAAGTGCTAAATGTTGCATTTTAAATGCAGCAAAAACGGTCCATAACAGTGGCTACACACGACGAACATATCCGCGCACATGCGCGGCTTGCGGGTCATGTTCGTCGTTTGTAGGGCGGTTTGCGAGCATGCTCGCCAAAAATCAAAAAAATTTGATTTTCAGCGAGCATGCTCGTCGTTTGTAGCGTGGTTTGCGAGCATCGCATTGGAAACAAAAACAACAACCTCATTTTGTGTTGATCGGCGGATAAATGCATCCAAGCCATGTGCGTCAATTGAACTTTTGATAAATGAGGCTAAATTACTATAAGTATATGTATGTACATACATATAAGTAAAATATAAATAAATTTAAGTAACAAATACACAAAAAAAGCTAACTTAAAGGCATTGCAATTGTATTGTACATATGAGCCGCTCGCCGTCTGTGGCAAACGACAGCGAGCATGTTGGCGCACATGTGCGCGCATATGTTTGTCGTGTGTAGCCAGTTTAAAGCAAATTTTGCCTCGGCAATTTTTCGTCCATTGTTGTTCCGAATATGAAGCGCATTGTTCTTTATGGCTGTTTAATTGCCAAACCAACAAATGCGACAAAGTCGATATAGTGCCAAGAATACACGTTGATCCCCTTTCAGACACGTCAAGTCTGGCTTTCAAGTCTGCTCGTTCGGTGGAGAAGGAGGGTGGAAGAGAGGGGAAGAGTACAGACACCTCCGTACCGTCAATTCGTTCCAAGTTTTCTTGTCTCTTTTGATCTTTTAGTTGCTTCCCATTTAAAGAATCAAGGATTTGAATTCAATTAAAGTTGACGCGTGTGGAAGCAAATAGAAACACAAAAGAGATTGCGAAAAAAAATTGCTTTCAAGACTTGACGTGTCTGAAAGGGGACTTACAATTGACTCACCAAAGTCGATGTAATGCAACGTCTACACGGCCCAACTGCTCGAGTGGAAGTATGTTCAGTACAGACGTTCCACCGCGAAATTAAGCTCACTGGGCAACTTTACGGGTTTGAAGCGCGTTAGCATGTGAACCTCTTGAGCAAAATGCAAGAAATACATACGCAGAAAAGACTAGCGGAAAATACAAAAGTAGTGGGAGTCTGCTATTTAAGAATATAATCAAAGAAGGCAAAGAGCAGGGTAGAAAGAGTTGATTAAAAAATTCTTGGTAAAAATTAAAATATTCCAGAAAATTTAAACTATATCTTTGCATTTAGTCTGGAGAAAAGTAGATGTCAAATAGAAAAATTACTCCAATTCCCGCTATCTAGATACTACAAAATCTTAAATTTTTAAAAGCTTAAGAATTTCAATTAGTAAAATTTTAGCCGTATCATTTTCTTTCTGTATTCTTCACACTTCCAATTGTATGTGGAGTTCTATCAAGTGAAGTAATAAGGAGACATTTTTACAACTATCGTTTTTAAATTTTTGGCTTATAATTTTTAAAAGCCTATATTCGTGGGAAGTATAACAAAATAAGGCTTTTTTTAATAAATATTTTATGAGCAAATTTTTTTCTTAAACGAGATTAACTTTCTTTTAATTTTTCCCCATGCATTGTCTGTGTCAAATACCATTCATTATTAAACATATAGTTTGGTTTTTAAGATTCCCAGATAATGGTTAACTTGACATAAAATAAAGAAAAAATTATTTATTTGGTTCATAAGTCCCCTTTCAGACACGTCCAGTCTTGAAAGCAATTTTTTTCGCATTATCTTTTGTGTTTTCTATTTGCTTCCACACGCGTCAACTTCAATTGAATTCAAGTCTTTGGTTCTTCAAATGGGAAGCAACGAAAAGATCACAAGAGACAAGAAAACTTGAAACGAATTGACGGTACGGAGGTATCTGTACTCTTCCCCTCTCTTCTCTCCTCCTTCGCCATCGAACGAGCACACTTGAAAGCAAGACTTGACGTGTCTGAAAGGGGACTAAGAAATACCTTTATAGCCAAAAGTATTGATTTGCTTGACCTTGGTTTGTCGGTCCAAACAGGAATCTTTATTTACGGTTGATGGATAGCTCGTTTCCAATGGATGGTGGCAAAAAAGTGGCTGACTTACGTGTAATGATTTTGTATTACCGGCTTATGGTGACTCAATTGCTGTGAAATGAATAGTCCGGATTTGATGCTCACAACTTCTTTATTATACGCAACAACATGGCTGGGGATTTGCCGGAAGGAATGTGACGGCACCTTTTGTCTCTATTAATTTCCACTGAGGGGTGAGTATCGACTCCCCGAATGTCGCCAGCTTTTAATCCACTTTAATTACTTGGTTGTAATTCCGTTCTTGCGAGGGTTGATGAGTGTGGTTCGCTCCGTGCCCAATTCCAAAGAGAAAAAATATTTTTCTAGTCTCGTGGTATGTGAACACCGATTCTTTTATCGCATGTCAGTGTGGGCGTCTTCATAGTGGCCATGTCAATCCGTGTCTATACCGATATGATGGTTCGTGTCTTGAATAACTATTGGTTACGTACATTCATCTGGCAATCCCCCCCATTTTGAAGTTTAGCTTTGACAGTTTTGTTATGTTTACTTTTCTTATAATCGTTCTTATGTCTATTATTTGGGCAATAAAAAATAATAGATCAGTATCGATATTAGTAGGTATCGATACTTTAGAACCGATATTTCATACTCGATACTTTTTGATCGATCCCAAGCAATGTTGAGTCTTTTCGATTAAGTACTAGGAGCAATCGCGTATTCCTCGGACTCGACTAGTAAAACTGTCAAAAAGAGAGGGTAACATTGAAAAGTACGGGATCGCTTTCTAGTAAAAAATTGTAACTTCTGTCAACTTCAACATAACCTCCAAATTTTGGTTGTAAAGTTTTGCTTATTTTGTATGTAAACACACTCAGCACACACATGTAAATAACCAAAAATACTTTCAAATTCATTAGAATCCACTTGAACAAGTAATTAAATACCCAACAAGCATTTCAGTAAATGTTTTTAAAAATAACTTAAAGTAAGTTTGCTATAATAAGCGTTTAATAAGCATTTTTAATATTAAGCTTATTAAAAGTTTTTTTCAAATAAACCTTTAATAAGTTTTGAGAGCGAATGTTTATAAATAACTAAAACTTTTAAATGAAATGCAAATGCCAACGACATGAAGTAGTAAATATAACATTTTTCCAATCGTAAGTGACGTGTTTACGTTTTTTAAAATATATTATTAAAAGAAAAAATTAAATAAAACCGATGCGGTAAAAAAAATCCAATCCAGGACCCGCTGCGCCAATCGGTGGAGCATTCGAGTCTTCAAATGATGAGTTCTCTTTATCCTTTCTTAGCTTAACATTCAATTAAAAATGTATTAAATTTTTTTCAGAAAAGTTCATCAATGAGAATGGCGGCGATGAAGCGGAATATATAGCTGCATCGATGTCGTTTTTCCAAATTGCCAATAACCTCATGTAATTAAAAGCACGCAACAAGATGTAATAATTAACTTTTTTATGCTTAATTTTTGTGTGTTATCGTGAATTTGTATGCTAAAATGTCTATTCCCTATTTATATTTTCGCGACTGTAGATGAGTCCGCCGAAAATTCGCATTTCGTTTAGTTTCTAGATGTTAAGCAATCTATGTATGAGTTTTTAATGAAATATCTTTAAATAAAGGGTTATAAAAATGNGGTTATACAAATGTTTATAAAAAGCTTTCTTTTGAAAATTTTTAGTAAGTTTATATTCATACGCTTATAAACAACTTTTTTTGAACCTTTATTATAAGTTTACACTTTTACGCTTATAAAAAGCTTTCTTTTGAACATTTATTACAAGTTTATATTTCTACGCTTATAACCAATGTTCCTTTTCGATTATATTACGCTTACTTTCAAGCGTTTTATAAACAAA
>NW_016157933.1:85013-85981 GCF_001687245.7 Rhagoletis zephyria
CCGATCTCGACGAGCCCCAACTATGACCACGCGTCGCTTGGCAGTAGCCCAGGTCAACCTGCATCATGCGGTGGCTGCTTCGGCGGTCATCTCCAGCAGGTTCGCCACGGATGACCTGGGCATTCTACTGATCCAAGAGCCGTGGACCTACAGAGGCCAGGTTAGGGGCCTCAACCACAACAACAACAAGGTAATTTGGGACCTCTCCTGCGAGAGGCCCAGAGCATGTGTGGTGCTTAAGAAGAACATTGATTACTTTTGCATTACAGAGTTTCTAACACAGGACTTGGTCGCGGTGCAGACGTCGCTCTCGCTAAGTGGCAGAAGCCTAGAGGTGGTGTTTGCCGCGGCTTATTTCCCGGGGGACAGCAACTACGCCCCTCCGCAAGAGGTACAGCAGCTAGTAGAATTCTGCAGGAAGAGAAGGCTCCACCTCATCATAGGGTGCGATGCGAATGCCCACAATGTCGAGTGGGGCAGCACGGATACGAACCGCAGAGGTGAGTGTCTCCTAGAGTACATCTTAAGTGAGGAACTAAGCATCCACAATGTTGGCCAAACACCGACATTTGTAACGAGGGCTAGAGAGGAGGTACTAGACATCACGCTTAGCAACAGACTGGCTAGCCCTCTGGTCACCCAGTGGGGGGTCTCATCGGAGCCCTCACTGTCAGACCATAGGATTATCCAGTTTGCACTGGGAGTAGAGGTCATAACTAGGCAGGCAAACAGGAACCCCAGGAAAACTGACTGGACAAAGTACAGCGAGACTTTAGAGTCAAACCTAACTGGAATTAAGTCCAGGAACAGGTACACTAACTGCATGAGCCTAGAGAGCACCGTCAATGAGTTAAATGGCGCCATTGTAGACACCTTTCACTCAAGCTGCCCGGAGACAAAACCAGGAGGGAAGGCGCAGCCCAACTGGTGGTCTCGGAAGATATCGGTGCTCAGAAAGGAGGTACGCA
>NW_016157933.1:86257-91485 GCF_001687245.7 Rhagoletis zephyria
GAAAAACGCAATGTGCAGGCAACGATCCGCAGGTGGATAGCCAGGCTACTAAATTCAAGAATCGCTGAAACCGATATCGGGGACAGCGTGGTACAGTTAAAAACTACAAAAGGTTGCCCGCAGGGAGCCTAGTTGTGGACGAACTTCTACGGATTCTCACGGACAATGTCACGGATAAATATCGCCAGAGGAAAGTTCGTGAGCACTCTATGTGATATAGTGCAAAGGGGACTAAACCTGGCAAGAGGCTGGTGCGTGGAAATGGGCCTCAGCATCAACCCCTCTAAAACGGTTATTGTCCCTTTCACTAGAAGAAGAACGCTTCCAGGCATGAGGAACATTTCTTTGAATGGGGTCGCCATCAACGTCGCCACCGAAGTTAAATATCTAGGACTAATCCTGGATTCTAAACTTCTGTGGAAGGCACATGTTGACGCGGTCACTTCCAAAGCTACGAGGGCACTAATGGTATGCAAACGCCTGGCAGGAAAGACCTGGGGCTGCAGTCCCAGGATTCTGAGATGGATGTATACCATGATAGTTAGACCAATAGTCACCTATGGAGCAGTGGCTTGGGCCTCGAGAACCACCCTCACCACGGTGAGGCAATCCCTCACCAAGCTTCAACGTCTGGCATGTGTATGCATTACGGGGGCAATGCGCACATGTCCGACGGCAGCGCTGGAGGTGATTCTCGAGCTCGAGCCGCTGCACCTTACCATAGAACAGGCTGCAAAGCGAACTCTACTAAATTTCGCGAGGGAAGGCTTTGGCAGGGGCAGAACTATATCATTAAGGAACAGAGACAAGCTAGGCTCCCAAGTTCCGCTAGCTTTACTCCCCAGAGACGACAGGCCTAAGGTGGTTAACTTTGACAGGAATTTCAAAATAGAGCTTTGCACCAAGGCGACCTGGAGCTCCTCTCTCATGGAGAGGCTGATCCAATCGAGCTCGTTGCAATGGTACACAGACGGCTCGAAGACTCCGGAAGGCATTGGGGCTGGCGTCTACGGGCCGAGGCTACAGCTCTCGGTACCTATGGGGGCGTACCCGAGTATCTTCCAGGCGGAGGTCTATGCCATCATTCTGTGTGCAGAGATTAACCTACGGAGGAATTACCGTAATGAGAGAATTTTAATATTGAGAGACAGCCAAGGTCAAGTCATCCTTGGTTCTTGAGTGCATAGATAGGCTCAACAGCCTGGCAGAGCACAACAAAATCCAATTAACTTGGGTACCAGGACACATAGGAGTTGCGGGCAACGAAGAAGCGGACCGACTAGCTAGATTGGCGGCCGCCTCGTCGCCTACAGGGCCTGAGCCCTTCCTAGCGATTGGACCCAGTACAATCAAGGAGGAGCTTAGGCAAGAAAGGAACATACAAAGGAATCAACACTGGCGCAACACTACAGGTTTACGTCAAGCAAAACAACTACTGGGAGGCTACAACCTCACGAGGTACAGGGCAGTTATCAATCTATCCAAAGGAAAACTAAGGATCATAACAGGTTTTCTGACGGGTCACTGCAGACTGAGAGGCCACCTACACAAGCTAGGGATTTGGTCCAACGACCTATGTCGTTTCTGCGACGTGACCGAGGAGACTCCCGTGCACCTGCTTAGCGAATGCGTGGCGGTCGCGAGAAGACGGGAGAGGCACCTGGGCCACTACTGGCCAAGTAACGAAGCAATACAATCGCTAATCCCTGGGGATCTCCTCAAATTTTTGGGCTCTCTAGGATTAGATGAGGTACTGTAAATGGTTGAGGGCACAATAGACCTGCTGGTCGCAGTGCATGCCTCTATTAATTATCTATCTATCTAAGATGCTAATACAGGAACTATTTCCAAAGGATATGCAGAGAACGTCCTTGCCGTTTGCTGTGAGATTTTTTTGCTGCCTCACTTTCTTGGCGAATGGTTCGTACCAAAAATGTATCGCGAACAATATCTACGCTCCACTCAGTCAATCGTCTGCTTCACGGGTAATTAAATATATATGCAACCTGATCGTGAAGCACAAGTCATCGGAAGTAACATTTCCTGTCACAAACGAGGAACAATTGGCTATAAAAGCTGGTTAATCTACCAACAAATTAAGTATGTGTAAATGTGCTCATGAGTTTTTAAATTTTGGCTAGATTCTATACAAAGTTCGGATTGAAAGGAGTTGTTGGTGCAATCGACTGCACACATGTGGCGCTGATCTGTCCACCGAAGAATGACCCAACAAAACCCTGCAGTCTCTATATGAACAGAAAGGGTTACTATAGTGTTAATGTTGAAGCAGTATGTGATGATAAATTAAGATTTTTGGCCATTAATGCTAACTTTCCGGGATCCTGCCATGACTCAGGCTTATGGACAACATCGAAAGTGCGTTCATTCATGAGCACATCAAGAGGGAGTTTGCTCCTTGGTGATCAGGGATATCCATTAGAGCCTTGGCTGATTACTCCCTTGGCTGAATCAGCGTCTTTGCAAGAGGAAAAGTTCAACAAAATGCACTGCAAAGCACGCAATGTTGTAGAAAGGGGATTCGGCGTAGTTAAGTCACGTTTTCGATGCATTTCACAGCATCGTACGTTGCATTATAGCCCAGAGGTTGTGACTATAATAGTAAACACTTGCTTTATTTTACACAATATTATGGTGAAATTGTGGCCAAATGATGAAGTGGAGTTGGAAGAAGAAGAAAGTTGGGAACTAATTACAGAATCCTCGAATGCAACTAGCAGTCACCTCCACCGAGAAGGTGAAAGAGTTCGCCGACATTTAATCAACCATATAGCGTAGTATATTACTTTTTATTAAGATAATATACAGTAACTCACACTCAAATGATATAGTGATAGTTTTACAATTTTCGCAACGTTTTTCATTCTGAAATTTTTTCTTTGTTTTTTTTAAAAGGTAAAGCTTATTATCTATCAAATACCATATAAATCTAAATTACATACTTTGTGCAAAAGCTAGAAACAGAACAGAAGTCTCAAAAAAAATCAACCTTTTATTCAGAATGTTTAGAAAATTTTTGAGTATGCATTTGCATAGCCCATTTAATTGTAGTACAACAAAGTGCAAGTCTGAAGTTTCTAAAATATCTCTAAAAATCAACCAATGTTTTAGCAACTTGAAACTTGTACTTCATTATATTAGAATTAAATGGGCTATAAAACTGCATACCCAAATACTTTCTAAAAGTTCTGAATAAAAGGCTTGAAATTTTGCTCAGACTTCTGATTTGTTAAAATTTTTGCAATTTAGATTTATATGGTTTTTGATAGATAATAAGCTATACGTTTATATACGCCCATCGTCAGCCGTTTGAATGATGGCCGGAAGATCGTCGACGATGACGATACTCATCATAGCACCGAATATATTATATTTTTTCATCCTTTGGAATAAATAGTTTTTAAGAAAAGAATGTCAAGCTTTTAAGTTTTTTTAACCCCAGCATGAAATTTGATTTAATAAAAAGAATAAATATTGGATAGCTGAATTCATTGTCGCTTTAATTCATTTATGTAGGTACTTGGGTTATAAAATATCAATTCATATCACATTTCATTTCAAATGCTTATATGGTATGTTAAAAGATAAAGTCACACTTAATTTCGAATTTCATCTACTTATAATATATGAAAAAAAAACTTATTTATATATGTACATGTGCTAGTTCTTAGTATATATGTATATGTATATGTTTCAGGAATAAAATTTAATACTAACTATATAAAAAAAAGAAATAATTCAACAAAAACAAAAAATTTATTCAGCCTTATATACATCGAGCCCTAACCGCCAAAAAAAAGTGAGCGACCTTTTTTGAGTATTCTTTTTGATGCAGAAATGCATCTTGATGCTCTAGGAGTATATACACTCACCAGAATATGTTTCCGTCCAGTGTTTCTTTTTTAAATATTTGCAATGTTTTTCGTAATATTTTTTTTCGTTTATTTTTAATAGAAATATAGTTCATTCTGATTCAAAGTTTTAACAAAATTGAGGAAAATTCGACAAATTTTCACCAAAATTTTCAACTTTTAATTAAAATTTTTAAGAATTTTTTTGAGTATGCAGTTTTGTAGTTCAAAAAAAGTGTTGTGCGAAAAAATTGTTTATGAGAAACATTGCAAATATTAAAAAAAACACTGTGCGGAAAAATTATCTGGTGAGTGTACATATGCATCAAAAAGAAAATTAGAAAAATGTCGCTTACGTCTCTTTGGCGGTTAGAGCTCGATATGTGCAGTTCTTAATTCTGCTGCTGTCTTTGCAGAGAAATCAGCTCCTAAATTACACCAGCAAGAGATGAAAGGCCGTTCCCCAAATTGCTTAGCGAATCAGCCAGTCTTGATTGCTCCTCTCTGCGCTCCCTCATATCACGCTGGACAATTTCCAGAATTTCACTGCGAAATGTCTTCCTTCGAGAGCGTGATACGGGGGGCAAAACACTACTAGGAGCTGAAGCACTACAAGCTGGAGGACTGGGCGATTCGCAGAAAGTGATGCAAAACGGGGAAGGACATCTTTGAAGAGAAATTTCCACTACGTCTTCCGATATGCCGGCAGAGAAAGAAGGCAACACTTCAGTTAATCCCTCTGAATATGGTGGCGGAATATTTTCCTCGTTGTTTTCAGCCTTTTTAAAAAAAAGGTCAATATTTTTCGCATATATNTCGCGTTTCAGTTCGCAAAGATTGACAAATTCTTTTTAGTAACAAAATAATCTATCTAGTGTGAAAATGTATCGATTTTTCTTTACGATATTTTGGAAAAATTACNCTACTTACTTGTTCATGTCCATCTTGTGTTTGCTTGTAAATTGAAATTCAACTTTCTACCACACGCAAACAAACGGCGGATGGTGAGTTTCGCACTGTTGACAGCGTTACCAGTATGCCAGAATGCCGGTTACAAGAAGTGGTAACATTTTTCGGTAATAAAATTTACTGGTAATAAAATGTCCGGTAACGTGCAGAATAGACCTGTAAAACAAACTTTGCGCCTGCNAATCGGTTTATGTAATTTTTATTTTCATTGCATGATTATGTAAAATAATAAGGTATAATTTTCTTGTTAATTGTGTGATATAGCCAGAACAACCGCAGTGATGTGAAGTCGATGTTTATCGAAAGCATGCTGTGAAACATACAAATAGTAGATATCTAAATGTTATGCAAAAATTTACTTTAAAAGAACTAGCGTGAAACTGACTTATT
>NW_016157933.1:91748-93194 GCF_001687245.7 Rhagoletis zephyria
CTTTTTTCACAAAAAACTTTAGAAAACCGTAGTAGAAAGCGTACTAAATTTCTGAAGAACTGCGTACTGCCTTAAGGAAATTTGACTCAAGAAAATTTCTTAGCCATTTCTTGTACGTCATTTTATATGGAGTTTTTGCTTTTCTTAAGAGCTGGATACTAAGCTTTAGCCAGAAAAGTTGAAACTAAGGCGACTATGAATAGCTTTAGTTGGGACGTATAATAGTTTCGACTTAGTGGAGTACTAAATATGACTATGAATATGCGCCATAGTGTTTGATGTTAACCGCAGTGACAGAAGGTAGGAATGAAGATAGATGTAGCCACATTTTACGATTTAGCACATGCAGATCTGAATTTTCACTAAGTCCAACTACCCTGACCTTTTTGCGAGTTTTTTTTNACAACGAAATTTAACAAAAGTTTTTTGTTTATAACTTTTAAATGGTTAATAATATTAGCCCTCCCCCTGCGGATTGTTAATAGGGGGACCGAAACGCGTCGTTTCGTTGGTACCCGACTTTTCCGGACCTTTTTTAGCGGTTGTTACCCTATACTAGAGAATTACCCTTTTCAACATGAATTAGCAGAGTGCTCTTTTCGTTTGTTTACAATTTGGTTGCAAAACACAATACAGCTGATCGTTTGACACATTTACCAGAATTTACCAGCAAAAAATTCTCGGACTAAAACTGGTAACTTCTGACCGAGAGAGAATCGTATTAACTCTCTTTTTTGTCCTCTCAATAGTCAGAGAACCGAGTACGGGATCGATTTCCAGTAAAATCTGACTGATTCTGACTATTTCTGACAAGTCCGGACTCGTACGGGATCGCAACTACTGAGTAGGAATGTTCGATATCGTATCGATTATTCTGAATATCGATATTTTATGGTGCGATAATCGATTTTTTTAATCGATACATCGATATATCGAAGACATCGATACTTTGCCCGCATTAACGATATTTAAGTTGAAATTTATTTTTCATTTACAAAAGAGTTTATGGGAAAACACTAAGCTAGTTTTACCCAGCAGCTTGTGTGATTTACTTAGCTTTTAAGTTTGACAAACCGCTTGCATGGTGTTCCCACCGTTAGACTTATTGTCTTGTTCTATCTTCTTTAACAATACAGTGACCAACATTTCGTTTTAATCCTCAGTAAATATACAAGATTGAAATAACACAATTAGGTATTGATAGGCAGGTCTAATATTCTATTCAATGGGAGTGAGATTTGCAACATCGATTTTTCCGATATCGATATTGTTCAGCCCGATATATATGCACATCGATTTTGTATGCAATGAATTAGGTCGATTCATGATATCGATTCTTCCTTAACTATCGAAAATTCCAAGTACTGAGTACGGATTGTGGCGAATACTGCGGCAACGCGAAGCGAACAACGAGAAATAGGCAGAATGTTCGAGGAATGACGTAGA
>NW_016157933.1:98013-110006 GCF_001687245.7 Rhagoletis zephyria
GAATAAGCAAGCTATAAGTTTAATTGTGTTAACAAGTTTAGTAAAGCGTTGTTATTGCTTTAACAAGTATTGTAAAGTGTTTTTACTGTATTAGCGAGTATTGTAAATTGCTTGTTGTACAATAAAGTTAATTGTACTACAATTTGGTCATCGTTAGCATTTATTTAACAATCCAGCGATACGAACCGAAGCATTTGGGAAATCCGGACGAGGTTTCAAGGATAATCGTAACAATTGGTGTCAGAAGTGGGATTGTTAAATAAATCCCGAAGGATAATCTTTTGAAAATGGCAAAAAGTCAAGACCTAAAGATCGAGGTACTCAAACAGGAGTTGGAGAAGCGAAATTTAGCAACCTCAGGAAGAAAAGTGGAGTTACTATCACGGCTGCGAGAGGCTATGGAAGCAGAAAGCATCGACGTGGACAAATACGACTTCCAGGGTAAACCCGACGATACATCCGCAAAGGACGAATATAAGGATGAGGCTGCATGTTCGTCGAAGGATGTACATCAGACATCCGGGAGGGTTGAAGAACAGCAAAAGGCTCCTTCGTTATCAACAGCTATGGACATGAACACGTTATTGGCTGCCATGTCACAGATGTCATCACAGATTTCATCCCAGCTGCAAGTGCAGGAAACACGCAAGTCATCGCAGATGGAAGCACAGAAAACGTACATGTCATCGCAGCTAGATGAAAAGATTACTCAGCTACAAGAGAATTTATTCAAAGATAACGCGGAACTCAGAGAGACAGGATAAAATCGAGGAACGACAAGATAAAATCGAAGAGCTAATTAAGGAGGAAGTTGAGGCTAAGGTAGAATAATTGGAAGGTCGTCTCCGAGATATGCAGTTGAATCGTCCAGCTACTTAGACGAGCGCGCCCAAGGTAAAGCCTCTATCCTTTAACGGCACGATTCCTTTCCAAGTCTTTAAGCTCCAGTTCGAAAACACGGCTACAGCAAAAAACTGGAGCATGGAGGATAAATCCGCTGCACTATTTGTTGCCTTAAAAGGACCTGCAGCGGAAATATTGCAGACTGTTCCTGGTTGTGAAAGGAACAGTTACGATGCGTTAATGGGTGAAGTGGAAAGACGTTATGGTAGCGAGCACAGGAGACAGATTTACCAGATGGAGCTGGAGAATCGCTGCCAGAAATCCAACGAGACTCTACAGGAATTCGCCTCTGAGATTGAAAGGTTGGCTCATTTGGCAATTGGAGATGTATCTGGTGGGCACCTCGAAGAGTAAAAATCCAGAGGTTCATCAACGGAATGCGGGACATGTATACCAAGCGAGAGACGTATGCGAATCCAAAGCCAACATTTGCTGAAACGGTCTCGGTCACGTGAAACGGTCACGTGAAACGGCAGCACTCCTAAGTAAACCAGCCTACAAAGCCCATCGAGTAGAAGTGGAGACACCTGACGTGATGAACGAGATCCTGAAAACACTCAAGTCGATGGCAGGGAAGAATACTCCTGGCGCAACCGAGAGAAAGGATGGTGCTAGGAAGTGCTTTAGTTGTGGAAAACCAGGCCATTTCGCACGCGAATGTAAGTCGGGTTCCAACAGGTCTAACAGTTCAGCAGTACGTAAACACAGGACTGAGGATGACGAGCCCAACTCCGATCAGTCGTTAAAATAAAACGAGCCAGCAGTAAGGAGCGCGCGTTGGCTCCCGCAATTGCATGCCCCATAATCTCCGTCTCACAAATTGGCAGAAAAGCGAGCAACGTTACTGTTGGTGGATATGTAGACGGACATGAGCGAGTACTAACTGTAGATACGGCCGCATCATATTCCATCATTCGATCTGATTTGGTCACTAAAGAGGTAAGGCCATTACCTGGAGGTTGAGGACAGCAACTGGTGAGGACAGCCAAGTTTAAGGAGAGGTAACATGCAAAGTCGCAATAGGGAATGTGGCAGTGTTACACAAATTCACTAAAGGAACTTCAAATTACTAAGGAACTTCTCCGCAGATACTCCAGCATATTCGACAAGGATAGCGACAAACCAGGCAGGACTAACGTTGTGAAACTTCGCATTGATACTGGCGATGCAAGGCCAATCCGTCAAGCTCCTCGGAGTGTTCCACTTGCCAAACGTGAAACTGTTATCCAAATAATAAAAGAAATGAGCGAGAGTGGTGTGATTGAACCATCAGCGAGTCCATGGAGTTCGCCGGTAGTACTTGTCAAATGCGGTTCTGCGTAGACTACCGGAAACTAAAGGATGTGACGAAAAAGACAGCTATCGTCTTCCCAGGATCAATGACACTCTGGACTGGCTGACTGGAACAAAGTGGTTCTCAACACTCGACCTTAAGAGCGGTTATTGGCAAGTGGAGGTAAATGACGAGGGCAAGGAGAAGACAGCTTTCAGTGTTGGAGACGGTCTGTGGCAATTCACGGTGATGCTCTTTGGATTGTGCAACGCTCCTGCCACTTTTGAACGACTTATGGACCATGGACTGCATTGGAAACATGTTTGGTGTATCTAGACGACATTATCTTATTGGGTAAAAGCTTTGAGGAACACCTGAAAAATAGGGGTTCCGCAAGGTTCTGTGTTGGGTCCTGTTCTTTTTCTTGTTTATATCAATTCCATCTTTGACTTACCTTTTATAGGGAATGTCACTGCTTTTGCTGACGACCTTGCCATAGCATATNAAAGGATGGTGCTAGGAAGTGCTTTAGTTGTGGAAAACCAGGCCATTTCGCACGCGAATGTAAGTCGGGTTCCAACAGGTCTAACAGTTCAGCAGTACGTAAACACAGGACTGAGGATGACGAGCCCAACTCCGATCAGTCGTTAAAATAAAACGAGCCAGCAGTAAGGAGCGCGCGTTGGCTCCCGCAATTGCATGCCCCATAATCTCCGTCTCACAAATTGGCAGAAAAGCGAGCAACGTTACTGTTGGTGGATATGTAGACGGACATGAGCGAGTACTAACTGTAGATACGGCCGCATCATATTCCATCATTCGATCTGATTTGGTCACTAAAGAGGTAAGGCCATTACCTGGAGGTTGAGGACAGCAACTGGTGAGGACAGCCAAGTTTAAGGAGAGGTAACATGCAAAGTCGCAATAGGGAATGTGGCAGTGTTACACAAATTCACTAAAGGAACTTCAAATTACTAAGGAACTTCTCCGCAGATACTCCAGCATATTCGACAAGGATAGCGACAAACCAGGCAGGACTAACGTTGTGAAACTTCGCATTGATACTGGCGATGCAAGGCCAATCCGTCAAGCTCCTCGGAGTGTTCCACTTGCCAAACGTGAAACTGTTATCCAAATAATAAAAGAAATGAGCGAGAGTGGTGTGATTGAACCATCAGCGAGTCCATGGAGTTCGCCGGTAGTACTTGTCAAATGCGGTTCTGCGTAGACTACCGGAAACTAAAGGATGTGACGAAAAAGACAGCTATCGTCTTCCCAGGATCAATGACACTCTGGACTGGCTGACTGGAACAAAGTGGTTCTCAACACTCGACCTTAAGAGCGGTTATTGGCAAGTGGAGGTAAATGACGAGGGCAAGGAGAAGACAGCTTTCAGTGTTGGAGACGGTCTGTGGCAATTCACGGTGATGCTCTTTGGATTGTGCAACGCTCCTGCCACTTTTGAACGACTTATGGACCATGGACTGCATTGGAAACATGTTTGGTGTATCTAGACGACATTATCTTATTGGGTAAAAGCTTTGAGGAACACCTGAAAAATAGGGGTTCCGCAAGGTTCTGTGTTGGGTCCTGTTCTTTTTCTTGTTTATATCAATTCCATCTTTGACTTACCTTTTATAGGGAATGTCACTGCTTTTGCTGACGACCTTGCCATAGCATATGGGTCAAGTAATGTTTTTGATTTAATTGCCAGTGTAAATTATGATGTCTCTATTTTAAGATCTTGGTTTGCAAAACATAAACTCATTATCAGCAGCAAAACCAAGCTTATGTTTTTAGTCTGAATTCTAGGCAACCTCCAGATGTCAACATAACATTTCATTCTTCAGATTGTGAACGTTTTGCCAATCATCAACATTTTTGTCCTGAGTCAAGTTCTAATACTTTCAATTCTCTTATACCCTGTACCGCTAATTGCTTTGTTATTGATATAGTTGAGGAATTTCAGTATCTAGGTCTTCGATAACAATATGAATTCGTTCAGTCACATTTCTCGTTTGAATCAATATCTGCAATATTCACTACGTTGTCTCTACCAACTCAGGAATTACTGCTCTAGTAACACCCTGAAAATAGTTTACTACGCGCTGTTTCACTCTAAGTTGTTATATGGTATCACCTGTTGGGGAGGCTCCAGTCTTAATAAAATCCAGCCATTAATTACATTGCAAAAGAGTGCTATAGGAAAAATTTGCAAAGTGAAACGATTGCATCCTTCAAGGGAGCTTTTTAGAAGGTTATCGATTCTTCCAGTGAGAGATCTTTATTATTTTAAAGTTTTGAAAGTTTTTTTATTAGGTGTGGTTATCTGGAAAGCATGTCATCTGAAGTCTATAATCTGAGGAGAAACGCAAACAATACAGTAGCAGTGCCTTCTTGGAGAACCACACACTCTAACAAATTCTATACAATAGTGTCTCGCAAATTATATAATGCACTACCTGCCGTTATTCGTGCCTTAAGGAGTCTTCACCAGTTTTTGAAACATGTAAAAGCATTCCTTTTAGGCATGTCGTATCTTGAAATCGAAGTTTTGCTACGGACAAATAATTGAATAATAAATTTACACCTTTAAGTTTTGTAGTTAATTAATTATTCTCAAATACAACTGCTACCTGATGTACATAATTTTTGTTAGAAGTTTATAAGTTTTGTTACTTCTTTTCTTTTTTAAAATTTACCATTTTTTCAACAGTCCACCCCACTGTATTACTAACATAACTAGGATTGGCATTTGACGCTATGTTATGCTTAACATATAAAATGCCTTATCTTTTCTTATATCTAGTACGTTATACATATACATGCTTTCCAATATTGTGATTATATTTGAAATTTATGTAGATATAAGCAAAATGATTAATAAACTGAAACTGAAAAACACCTGAACAATTTGGAAGAAGTTTTCCAGAGGATAGCTGGCGCTGGTCTGAAGCTAAGTCCTAAAAAGTGCTCACTGTTCAAAAAGGAGGTGAACTACTTGGGACACAAGGTGACAACGGAGAGCGTCTGTACTGCGAAGTAAAATATAGAGCAGTAAAGGATTGGCCAAGACCTAGGAACCTGCACGACCAGGGGTGCTAATAGCCTTCACGAGCTCACTAGGAAAAATAGAGCCTTCGAGTGGAACAAGGAGCAGGAGGACGTTTTCCAAACTCTGAAGGAACAACTATGTACTGCACCTATGCTAGCGTATCCCGTTCCAGGTGCAACGTTTATTTTGGATACGGATGCTAGTGGTTATGCCATAGGAGGCGTACTGTCGCATGTAATTGATGGGCAGGAGAAGGTAGTTGCCTACTATAGCCGGTCGATTGGAAAACCAGAGAGGAACTACTGCGTACTCGGAGAGAACTACTGGCGTTGGTGGAGTGCGTCAAACATTTCCACAAGTACCTCTATGGGCAACGTTTCCGAGTTCGAACGGACCATGCAGCGCTGAAGTGGCTACTACAGTTTAAGAATACAGAAGGACAGCTAGCTCGGTGGATTGAGAGACTGCAAAGTTATGACTTCTTTATTGAGCACCGCAAGTGTCCACGGTAATGCTGATGCCATGTCCCGCCGACCATGTAGCCTGGAACGTAAACACTGGTCAAAAGCTGAGGGCAAAGAGGACATTATAGACGTCCGTCTAACGACAATAACACCAGCGGAAGAGTGGAAGGAAGAACAGCTACGAAAGTGTCAGCAGGAAGATCCAGATCTGGAGCTTTTGATGCATGGACTGGAGGTGGACAGAAGGCCAACTAAGGAGCAAATGGCAGCGGAAAGCCCCATCGCAAAGGCGTACTGGGCACAATGGAACAGCTTAAAATTAATATCTGGCTGTTTGCACAGGGTATGGGAAAGTGAAGATGGGCAGTGCTCCCGCAACCTAATAGTAGTTCCAAGGGTAAGAATTCCGGACGTTCTCAAGGAATTCCACATTGGTCCTAGCGGAGGGCACTTGGGAATCACGAAGACCCTGGAGAAGATCAAGCAGAGGTTCTTTTGGGTTGGTTGTCGGCAATCGGTCGCAGAGTGGATTGCTAACTGCGCGGAGTGTATTGCAGCTAATGGTCCGAAATCCAGAAGTCATGGCCAGATGAAGCAGTATAATTCAGGTGCACCATTCGAGCGGATTGCCATGGATGTAGCCGGTCCATTTCCTATGAGCGCACAGGGAAACAAATATGTCCTTGTAGTTACGGACTACTTTAGCAAATGGCCGGAGGTATACCCGATTCCAAACCAGGAAGCTAAAACAGTAGCGGAGGTATTCACCTACAATTGGGTTGCAAGATACGGTGTACCGATAGAGCTGCACTCTGACCAGGGAAGAAATTTTGAATCGGCGGTATTCCAAGAGATGTGCCAGATACTGGGTATCCGGAAAACTCGAACAACGGCTCTTCATCCACAATCAGATGGCATGCTGGAGCGGTTCAACCGAACTCTGGAAGAGCATTTGCAGAAGGTCGTGGACAAGAATCAGAAAGATCGGGATGTCCGCATACCCTTGTTCCTGATGAGATACCGGACAGCAGTGCATGAAACAACGGGTAAAACTCCTGCAAGGGTAATCTTCGGCAGTGAGCTCCGTTTTCTTAGTGACCTGAAGTTTGGAGTAACTGGCGATGCAAGGAGAATTGGGAAAGAGACGTCCAACATCCTGGAAGAGGAGTTGAGAGAAATACATGCTCTTGTGAGACAGCGAACTCATATTATGAGTGACAAGATGAAGGTATGATACATGATATGTAACAGTATCGAAACAATTCCTCGTATGGGCCCTGTCACACGGTCAGTATTTATTGACGTGATCCTAGTATCGCGATATTTATTGACGGTGTAGCATGCTGTATTGATGGATCGTGATCCATATTGCAAAATTTTCAAAAATTTTGAAATCTGGATCGCGGATCGCAATACCGTCAATAAGTATTGAACGTGTAGCACTTTCAAACCGCGATCCATACATTTCGTCAGTACTCTCATAATGCGAACATCGAAAGCGTATTCGTTCTGCCTTCGCTCTCCGTGCTTGAAACCTTTCAAAAGAAATTGAAACAATTTTAATTAAAATTGGAAATTATAAAATAATTGTGGAATGCGTTATCTGTAAATTATAATAATAAGCCTTCAGCACAAAAATTATACAAATACTAACGCGATAAATATTGAACATGTAGCATTCGCGCGCGATAAATCAATCCATCAATATGGATCGCGATCCAAATATCGTGATAATAGTTGCGTTCGCGTAGCTGTTAATTGTTCATGTTTAACCAAAACTTTCAGGTTTTTGCGTTCGCGTTCGCAAAAAACTTGCAAAGTAGGGGAAATTGAGAGAGCAAAGTAACATTTAATTTTGGGGGGAAGCTGCTGGAAAAATTTTTGCCAACAGCAATTTGCCAACAGGAAAAAAGCTGATCAAAAACAGCTGGTTTTAATTTACGCAAATAACAAAATTGAATTTTATGGTTTGGAGGTTAAAAATGACAAAATCGCCAATAACTTAACTTGTAAGAAGTAAGAAGTTATTTGTTTAATCAATAAACTGTGTCAGGATACCACTTTGTAATGAGTTTTCGTACGTTTTAAATTTTACACTTTTGAATGTAAACAAAAATTATATCAGCTATTCGTCTAACTTGCAAGTTTCTGCAAATTTTCTGTTCGCGTACTGTTTTGGATATTTTTCCCTTGTGAGAGAACTGGTGACATTTTGCCGGAATATTGCAGTTGGTTGGTTTTTACTGGAGATTTTAAATGAACGCACCTAATTACTGACCGTGTGACAGGGCCCTATAGAAACCCGACACTAAAGGCCGGTTGTTCAATGTCTGATTAGCACAAATCGGAGGTAGAAGCTCCGGTTAAGCACAACTACTGCTTTATCGATCACATGTTACATGCATGATGTCGAAATCGTCGATAGTGTAGTAGTAGTGATAACCAGACATTGAACAACCGGCCCTAAGAGCGGCATAAGTGCAGAATACGGCCCATTAGAACAAAATGAAAAGTAGGCGTGATCCCCCTTTTTTTCCTCATTTTAATGGTATACAATGTTTTTGGTGCAAACTTATATTTTCGGTGCTATGGAGGGGCAAAGGGGAAATTTTCGAAAATTTAAAATGGCTATATTTCCAACAATTCCCGACCGAATTAAAAAAAATTTGTGTCGTTAGAAAGGTAAACAAAATTCCTTTCTTATAATATAATAATAATAATAATAATAATAATAATAATAATAATAGATTGGCGCTTACACATATGTTAGTGTTTGGCCGAGCTTCTCCTCCGACTTGTGGCGTGCGCCTTGATGTTGTCATACAAAGCGGAGGGACCTACAGTTTNAAAGCGGAGGGGCCTACTGTTTTACGCCGACTCCGAACGGCGATGGTATTTTTATGAGAAGCTGTTTTTCATGGCAGAAATACACTCGGAGGTTTGCCATTGCCTACCGAGGGACGACCGCTGTTAAGAAAAAAAACCTTTTTCTATATTTTTGGGATGTTGCTTTGACCAGGGCTTGAACCCAGGTGCTGATGTGTGACAGCGCGCACTGCTTACCACTACACCACAGCGACGGATGCTAATAATATACACACTTGTATAATTTATGTGCATAAATTTTAAGAAAACTTATTTAATAAAAAAGTATTTCATTTTTCTAGGAAAAAACCAGTTTTACTAAAAAATATGTGTAAATAATGATGCATCAAACTATAATAGGTGAATAGAGCATAAAAACATTTCATTAAACATATAACTTTATATAGTTAGATTTAAATACCGTGAGTAATTTTGTTTTACTGGTGTTCATGAAGGGAGAAATGACCATACTGATGCTTATGATCGTGAGCGGGACGACTGCGGTAGAAAGAAGTTCTGCGCAAAAATACTTCCGCCGTTTTCTTGGGTAATACAGAAAGGAGGATTCTACTGCCTGAGGGTTATAATCCCTAAGTGCGGCCGAAGGCCGCCTACGCAGAAAGGTGTTCTATGCAAAAGGTGTTCGGCCCCTCTTCTTTGGCAACACAGAATGCAGAATTCTACTGTCTGAGGGTTATAATCCCTAAGTGCGGCCGAAGGCCGCCTACGCAGGAAGGTGTTCTCTGCAAAAGGTGGTCAGCCCCTCTTCTTTGGCAACACAGAATGCAGAATTCTACTGTCTGAGGGTTATAATCCCTAAGTGCGGCCGAAGGCCGCCTACGCAGGAAGGTGTTCTCTGCAAAAGGTGGTCAGCCCCTCTTCTTTGGCAACACAGAATGCAGAATTCTACTGTCTGAGGGTTATAATCCCTAAGTGCGGCCGAAGGCCGCCAACGCAGAAAGGTGTTCTCTTCAAAAAGTGTTCAGCCCCCCCTCCTTTGGCAACACAGAAAGGAGAATTATACTCCCTAAGTGCGGCCGAAGGCTGCCTACGCAGAAAGGTGGTCTCTGCAAAAGGTGTTCAGCCCCCCTTCTTTGGTAACACAGAAAGCAGAATTCTACTGCCTTAGGGTTATAATCCCTAAGTGCGGCCGAAGGCCGCCTACGCAGAAAGGTGGTCTCTGCAAAAGGTGTTCAGCCCCCCTTCTTTGGTAACACAGAAAGCAGAATTCTACTGCCTTAGGGTTATAATCCCTAAGTGCGGCCGAAGGCCGCCTACGCAGAAAGGTGTTCTCTGCAAAAGGTATTCAGCCCCCATCTTTGGTAAAAAATGTTTTTTTTTTCAAAAAATATATATTTTTTTCTATTAAATGATTTTTTTCAAAATGTAGCCAAATAAAGTATATTAATATATATATTAAAAAAAAGATTTTATTTACCTTTCCAACGATACCAATTTTTTTAAATCCGGTCAGGAATGTTTTGAAATATAGCCATTTTAAATTTTTGAAAATTCCCCGTTCACCCCTCCATATCACCGAAAATATAAGATTCCACCAAAAAATTTTTATACCAGTAAAATCAGGAAAAAAGGGCGGACTACGCCCACTTTTTCGTTTTGGTGTACCTTAACCGGCCGTATTCTGCACTTGTTCCGGATCATGGGAAAATTGGGAGAATTACGCCCGCAGAGGGCGAAATAAAGAAAGAGTAAAGAAACGAAAAACTGGCAGAAACTAGCAGTAAATAGCTGCTGATGTTGTTGTTACTAGCGGCTACTACACCCTGCTCGGAACAGTTCATCCATCAACGTTTTCGTAAGTTTCAGCTAGGGGGAGGCCCAGGTAGTACGCAACTTCAACAGGATCTCTCCATATGGACAGTGGCGTTAATTCGTAAAAAACCGTTAGATTTTAGTTTACATTTTCAGTTCACTAAATTCACGTTACTAAACGTATTAAATAAACACATATTGGTATCTAGATGTTCACTATAGTTTACTCTAACTGAATTTGTAACAAAAACTTATTGATTTAATTAAATATTAATGCGAGAACAATGTACGAAAAACCGGCGTCGCCGGTGGAGGTACTTGGTGTTGCCAATATATTAGCCTTAAATGACGTTCACATTACACCGTAAATTACTTGATTTCGTACAAATTACTTTAAAGAAAGCATGTGCGTCCACAAATTTCTTTCTTAATTTACATAGACAATTTTTTTTTAATTTTTTTCTTGACAATGCATAAGCTTGTTTATATATGGAACAACTTGAGTGAGCCTGTTCATTTTTTCTGTATTTAAGAGTGTGTTGTGTAACGAACCCGGTGTATCCGGTCTATAGCTGGGCTGTGGCTCAGTCGGATGTTGGGTTCCCTTATCCAAATGTTAAAATAAAAACGCGAATGATTCTTATAGTGACGCTTCTTTATTTCGCTATTTAGTTGGCAGCGTTTGCACGTCACACCAATATATAGTATTTCCTTGGCGGCGTTTCCACGTCACACCATATAAGTACTACTTGGCAGCGTTTTCACGTCACACCAATATAACGTATTGCTTTGGCAGCGTTTTCACGTCACACCATATCAGAGCTGTGTAAGTGTGAAATCATTTTCAATTTTAAATCAACAATTTTGTTTATCCAGTTTTCATTACTTATTCTTCGCTTAGGATTGAGGTTTAAAATTTTTGAATTTTCCATTCTCTCAAAGCAGTTACGAATTCATACATCAACATATTCATAGCAAGATTGAAAAAACCAATGCCCAATCAAAAAAAGGTTTAACACTGAATGAGTATTGAAAAGGCTGCAATCTTTTATGTGTGTGCATTCTTTAACTCAGTACCAATCATTAGTTCAAAGACACCCTGGTAAATAACTTTTTGATAAAAAGGAAGATTTTTGACAATTGCTCAATTGTAAAAATTCAAACCGGCGTTACCCAATTTAAGTTTTTTGGTAGAGGGGATTTTATATCATATGTTTGGGATTATATATAAAACAGTTGTATTAACACTGCAGACTAGCGTGATCGGTGACAACGGCCCCTCAAAATAAGCTCTGAATTTCTTTAAGCTGAGGATAGCTGCAAGGTACTCCAGCTCAGTCACACTGTAGTTACCTTGAGCCTTATTAAGTTTTTGCGAAAAACATGAAATTGGGACTTCGATTCCATCTTCATTTTTCTGCCATAAAACCGCACCAAGCTTTTCATAGTTCGGTTAGCTAAAACGGGAGGAACATAGCATTTGTTTCAAGGTGTCAAACGATTTCTGCGCTTCTTCGTTTCAAGCAAAATTTTTGTTTTTCTTCAACAAGTCTGTCAAAGGGGTTGTAATTGTTGCAAATTATCAACAAACCGGCGGTACCAACCGACCATTCCAAGGAAGCGCCTGAGTTGCTTCACATTGGATGGTACTGGGTAGTTC
>NW_016157933.1:114467-117542 GCF_001687245.7 Rhagoletis zephyria
GTTAAAAACATTTTCTTCTTAGATTCGAAACTTGATCAAGCAAAATTTCCTTTGTTTTTGACTAAGAGATGCTCAATAAGCTCAGAATTGTAGTTCTCATTTGCATACATAACAATAAATTATTAATTTTTGTTTCACACCAACTCCAATATTGAATAGTAAAATATATTTTAATCTTACCCAAATAAACAACGATTTAGTTCAATGGTCAATCACATATAGAGTATAGGGTGGTACTGTGTTAAAGTTTTAAAGATTTTAAACGTAAAATGAGGGCTAATACCTTTTTAAGCGTTTTGTAATTTAACCAAAACTCATTATCATCAACTCAAGCAAGGAATTATTTACTTTTCAACATGCATTAGCAGAGTGCACTTCTCTTTTGTTTACAATTTGGTTGTCAAACACACTACATCGGATCTTTTGACACATTTACCAGAATGTACCACCAGGTAGCTTCTGACAAAGAGATGACCTTACTTACTCTCTTATTTGTCCTCTCAGTTGCCAGAAAACCAAGTACGATTTCCGGTAAAATCTGGAAATTCTGGTAAAAAATGGTAATTTCGGACTCATGCGGGTTCACAACTAAATAATATTGGGAATACTTTTGAGGTGTTTGAAGAGGGTTGCGACCTGTTTGAAACTAAATTTAATTATAGTAATCATATTTTGACCTTGACACTTTTGCTAAGTTTTGGCCGAGCTTCTCCTCCGATTTGTAGCGTGTGCCTTTGCTGTCACACAAATGGGAGGGACCTACAAACTTACGCCGACGCCGAACGGCGATACAATTTATATGATGAGCTATTTTTTTTATTAAAGACACTAAGATTTTCACTAAAATTTTATCAACCTAAATGTAAAGCTTATGCCAAGTAGTTATCTAATTTAATGTAAATTTTAAACATTTTCAAGATAAAACATGAATTATATTTAAAACGTAAATGGCTGATGGGTCAGACAGACCTATCCAGCAGACTAGCGCGATGGTCTTTAAAACTGCAGGGATTTAGGTTCAACATAGAGCACCGAAGAGGTTCACAGAATGTAGTACCGGATAGCTTATCGCGTCAAAACTTTGAAAAAATTTGTGACTTAGCAGTCCGTCCGTTAGTTGATATAGAATCGTCCGAATTTCAGTCCGAAGAGTATAGGAAATTACTGAACCATGTCCGAAAGAATAAAAATCGCCTACCTGACCTACAAATACTAGACGATCGTATATATAAAAGAACAGAGCACCCCGACGGTAACCCAGCGAGAGAAATTTACAACTGGAAGTTATGGATTCCAAAAACTTTGATTCGACAGGTCATGGAAAACGCCCACTGTCAGCCAAGAAAATGCCATGGCGGAATCGCGAAGACTTTAGAGCGCTTACGTATGAACTTTTACTGGCCCAATATGACGGTTGACGCCAAAGAATATGTTGGACAATGCGAAACTTGTCAACGAAGCAAAGCACCAAATTCGACACTCCGTCCGCCTATGTCTGCGCAATATACAGTTCAGCGTCCCTTTCAGAAACTATGCGTTGATTTCCTACCCAGCAAACACAGTTTCAAACGTTTGAGAAAAACATATTTCTCAGTTTGATATCAAATGTTTTTCTCAAATGATTCTCAAATTGAAAATGAGGTTTAAATTTTACATTTGAAATTCATTTGAGGTTGATTTGACAAAAGATGTCAAGTATCAAACGATATAAAAATTCGCAGTTAAATCAAAAATTGTAAGAATAAAACAAAGATCAATTGAAAAAAACAATGAATAGAAAAAAATTTTCAAAGAGAACGCCCACAAATAGTGGATTTGATGTTTGCGCGGATTGAAGAAGCTGCAGCCCTTCAAGACGAATTTATTAAAAATTACTTTATCTTAATTGTTTCTTTTGTTATATACATACATATGTCCAGCGCGAAAAAAAAATAAATATGAAATATACAGTTCTATATAATAAATTTTATTTCCACATTTGAAGTAGAATTGATAAATAACCTTTGAAATTGATTTGAGAGTTAACCATATTCTCAAATGTATATCAAAACTAATTGTTTGCTGGGTAGGTCCCTATCCGCGGTCAGAGCAAGAAACATGGAGTCTTTATTGTTCTCGACCATTTTACTAAGTTTCCTCTACTTCAAGCGATTAAAAATTACTCCCGGCATTTGTGATTTCCTACGAGAACATGTTTTTAATGTTTTCAGAACACCCGAAATCATCTTGAGTGACAACGTGAAACAATTTAAATCCTCCCAGTTCAACAGTTTACTTGATGAACGTGGGATTAAGCATGTTTATACCGCCTTGTACAGCCCCCAAGCGAATGCGAGCGAGCGGGTTAACCGTTCGATTATTGCGGGTATAAGGGCATATTTAAAATAAGACCAAACTTTATGGGGCAAACACTTGCCAAGTATCGCAGAGGCTTTACGAAGTTCTTACCATCAGTCTATAGGATGCACGCCATACTATGCCCTTTTCGGCCAGCAGATGCCGTCTCACGCTGACGAATATCGGTTATTACGAAAGCNAAAACAATCACATTTTTGAAGCGAAAAAAATGAGAATGCATACTCAATTGATTCAATCATTACACAGCTCTGCACCATATACCTTAACTACCTACTAAGCAACTTAGTCTTCACAATCGTTGCTTAGCCATTCCAATCTGCGTTTGCACGATCGACTGGAGTATACGACTACTCTACCAGAAGTGATTTCAAATTACATTTGCTGCCCTATTTATACTGTGCTGCACGCAGGAAGACAGTTATCCTAACAACATTGTTGCTAATATTTTCTTTACTTCCTTTTACCTAAGTACGTATGTATGTACTTCGAATTTCAATATAAATATGTACATATGTATTTCAATCTCACGTATGTATATAATTAACAATTCATTGACTTATAATAATTATNTGTACGTAAGTATGTATTTCAAATTTCAATATAGATATGTACATATGTGTTTAGATTTCACGTATGTATGTATATAATTAGCAATTCGTTTAATATGTATAAATAAATTCAACAGTTCTACATTTATATCTATATATATATATATAT
>NW_016157933.1:117618-127735 GCF_001687245.7 Rhagoletis zephyria
TATATATATATATATATATATATATATGTTTTTAACAATTCAAAATATAATTTCGTTCAATAACATATGACAGCCAATTGTGAAGTCCATGAGTGTAGGGACTTGGGGTCTTCACACCCCCCCCTTTACTTCCCTCTGGACGCGTGATTGTCACCATCTTCGCGCCCATAATACGTACACGGTACACCATTGTGCCCACCGCATGCCTGAATGTCTGGCGTTTAGTTTGTTGTCGCTGCAGCCGCTCCTGAATGACCCTTACCAGTTCCCTTGGCACCGGGTTTGTGCCGCTGAAGTTTCGCCAGTTACCAGATAGTGCTTCTGTCTGTAGATTGTCGTCCTGCAACCAGCGTTCGATTTCGTGGATCATCATCGGNAAGCATCATCGGGTCTGCTGGCTCTGTGCGGGCTTCCTCCACCAACAGGGTGAGCGCAATCTCCTCTTCGCTTCCTTCATCGCCTCTACTATCACTTGATATTGTCGTCGCTGCTACGTCGCACAATGCCTGCGCAGGTGGTTGTCGCCACGATTCGCGTCGTCATAGTGATGCGCCGTACATACTCTATATAACCCTCACCTGGGCGTTGGCAGTCCTCCTGTTCGATGTCCATTTCGCCCCTGCGTGGCTCGTTATAGCTATCATCGGACACCTCGATTGCCTAGATGCCACTCGTAGTCATCGTCGTTGCTATCGCCGCATACTTCTGCTGGCGTAAATGTGCCGCTACCCGCCTCGCTGCTTGCTACTAAACTCCGAGTCGTGTAGTCGCTTGGGTTCCACGATGCAGGACTCCAGCGCCCCTCATCACTTGCACCGCTGTTTGGGCTTTCGTGCACGTAAATCTCTGTGCTGGCCTGACTTGCGTTGTCTTCAACGCTTTCTCCTCCCCCAACGCCAGTATGCTGCCTAATTTCTGCTTCCGTCAGGCGGCGCAAACGTACTTTCAAAGCGTCGTTCTTTACGCCCATCGCCTTGAAAATTTCTCCAGTTGCCCGTGTATCCATCGTTGCAGTCACTTTTTGAGTAGCGGGTCCTTTTTGTGATGTCCTTTTATATTAAACATTTGGGAAACAGTTGCCTTTGCGCGACAAACTGTATATTTCCAAATTATTTACATTTTGTTATTTTTTGGTTTATAATATTTTAGTTTGTTATTGTTTTATTCAGCTTTTGTATTGCAATGTTGCCTACTCTCCCAAAAGGGGGATTTTTTTTTGCAGGGATCGATATGTCAATATCNCCCTACTCTCCCAAAAGGGGGATTTTTTTTGCAGGGATCGATATGTCAATATCGGAATAGTGTTGCCAGCTTGATATATGATGTATCCGTCTTACAATATTAATTATTATCATTATATTTGTTATTATTATTGTATTTGCTGACATTATTCTTTATTAATAGTTTTTATACATATTAATAATTACATTGCCTTATTATGTTTGTTTTTATATNACATTATTCTTTATTAATAATTTTTATACATATTAATAATTACATTGCCTTATTATGTTTGTTTTTATATTAATGCTATTCAAAAATTTTTGTTTGTTTATTTCTCTTGGCATGAATTATCTCCTTTTTTATAGTATTCTCGTGCTACAACCTCGTTCTTCTTCTCCTTCTCCCTTTTTTCCTTCTATTTTCTCTTCTTCTTCTCTCCCCTTTGGGTCTCCTTTTCATGGCAATCGCTCCCCTATTTGGCAATTGCCGAGTTATAACATTTCTGTCTATGACCGAAATTTACCTATTCTTCGCCTTGCTTCGAATTAGGCTCAGGTGCATGCCGGGGGAGGATTTTTGGTGACTCTGCCGCGTCGGCCTCTTCATCGCCGTAAAATGGCTTCAGCTTACTCAGATGTGCTGTTCTCCTCTTACCGTTGTCTACCTTGTCTAATTCGACGATTACTGGCGAAACGAAGTTCATCACTCGGTACGGCCCAGCATACTTCGGTGCAAGTTTTGCCGCGAAGTTATCCGTCGCCTTCGATAGGTGATGCTCCTTCACCAGCACTCGGTCACCTACCCCTGGTTGCCATTTCCTCCTGCGCAAGTCGTAATGACGCGCTTGCTCGATCGACGCTGTCTGCTGATTTCGCATTACCATCTCAAATATCTCTCGCATTTTCGTTGACTTCGCCTCTGGTGTCGTCGTCGTTTGGCCGGTACCGAAAGTTTGTTCGTCGTAGAGGGCTTTTGGTACTCGCGGCTCGCGTCCTTGCACTAAGAAGGCAGGACTGTAGCCGGTGGCTTCGCAAACACTGGTATTAAGCGCTAGTGTCATTTCGGGTAGTAAGTCGTCCCAATTTCGCTGTTCTTTTCCGGCAAGCATTCTCTTTATGTTGCGGTTTGCCCTCTCCGTCGGATTTTCTTGTGGCGTGTATGGTGCGGTGAACTCTCTGCTGGTGAACTGTGTTCCATTGTCAGTTATTACAATTTTCGGGACTCCAAATCTAGCGAGTACGCGTTCAGCTGTCGCCTTCCGTAGAGACACAATTTCTAGCCATTTGGAAAACTTGTCGATAAAGACTAGTACGGTTGTGTTTCCGTGCTTTGATCGTGGCAATGGTCCCACAAAGTCTGCGCATACTGTGGCCCAAGGATCTTCTGCGATCTGGGTTAGCATCTTTCCCGCAGCTTTCTGTTGGCTGGGCTTGTAAATCTGGCAGGTAGTATAGTGTCGGACATACCTCTTTATGTCCCTGAACATTCCGAGCCAGTAGTAACGTGCCGTCGCTCTCGTTATCGTCTTGCGGATGCCCATGTGTCCTGCGCTTGGACTATCGTGAACTTCCTTCAGTACTCTCTCACGTAGTGGCGCTGCCGCGCATAGCTTCCACGGTACTGTGTCTTCATCATCCATCTGGACTGCGATGTCTCGATACAGTTCGTTGTTTACAATTGTGTAGTCCGGGAACTTTTCTGGTGTCCTCGTCACCTCTGCCATTTTCTCGGCCAGCTACTTGCAGGCCGTTGCCTCTTTATCCTGCACTAATATGGTGAGTTGTACGTCTTGAGGTTGTCGTGGCAGTGCATCGACAACGACGTTCAACTTACCCTTGCGGTAGTTTACATCGAATGTATGTTGCTGGAGTTCTAGTGCCCATCTTGCAATGCGTCCTGAGGGACTCTCGATCGCATTCAAACGGAATACCTCCTTCTTTAAGAAATTTTCGACTTCCGCCGCATCCTCGATGGATGTGGGTTGTTCATTTGCGGCCTTTTCGCCTTCCTCAGCTCTCTATACTTCGCGCACTTCTAACATCGTGGTACTGCAGCCTTCGTTCGGATATCACCCTCTGCCTTCAGCGTTAATGTCTGCCCTCCGCAGCTCACTGTTTTGTTGGCCTTTGCCAGGTAGTCAGTCCCAAGGACCATGTCATCGACTAAACCGGGTAGGACGAGTAACTCGCTCCTATGCTCTTGATCGCCCACCTTTACCACGGCCTCTACCGCTTCTGTGACCGATATTGGTCTGCCATCTCCCGTCACCTCTCTCTTGTTCACTCTTCGCGACCGCTCGATTCCCAGGGTGTTCGCTGCTCTAATGCTTATACAACTTCTTGCTGCTCCTGCATCAACCGCTGCTATTACTGCTCTACCATCCACTGTTGCTCTGGCGATTANGGCCTCTACCGCTTCTGTGACCGATATTGGTCTGCCATCTCCCGTCACCTCTCTCTTGTTCACTCTTCGCGACCGCTCGATTCCCAGGGTGTTCGCTGCTCTAATGCTTATACAACTTCTTGCTGCTCCTGCATCAACCGCTGCTATTACTGCTCTACCATCCACTGTTGCTCTGGCGATTACTCGCCCGTCCGCTTGCTTAAGAATTGCATTACTGGAGACCCCACTCTTGGTCGCGAATGGGATCCTTGGCCGTTTCCCTGTTGTCCGCGGCAACAGTCTGATGTTCGAATGTTCCGCCGACCACACGTTCTTGGGTTTACTCGGCTAGATTCTTCGCTTCTACGTTGTTGTCCCGAAGGTGGCGCATAATCGCCTCCATCCTGCCGTCTCGCTGGCATCGTATACCTCTCTCTTCCCTGCTCCTCTCGGATAGTGCAGTTGCGCTCTTCGCTTCGCGGGGATATTGCGCGGGGCAATGCTCGTTGAGACTCCTTCTCTGCTACAATATTCTCGTAGTCTTCTGCCAGACTTACTAACTCTCCAAGAGTGTTGAACTCGGTTTGTTTAATATACAGCTTGTATTCCATTCGGCAATTCTTATAAACGCGTCGAAGCTTTTGTGCCTCCGTATAGTCGGAATGACGCATTAGCCCTTGTAGCGCTAGTACATAGTCTTTAAATGCCTCTCCGGGCCGGTGAACACGCTGCCGTATCTCATCATCGAGTCTTTCGAAATACCGGGAATTCAAGAAGAACTTCAGGAAATCTCGCTTACACGTCTCCCAGTCTCTCCAGTGGCCGTGATTGTTTCGTAACCAGACGAGGGCTCTATCCTTAAATAACTCGGGTAATGCTCGTGGAAGTGCGTCTCTTTCTATCTCGTACCCGTCGGCTAATTCTTCGACGCGTTCGATGAAACCCAGCGGGTCCTTGCCGCCATCGTATTTGCGTACGTGGTCCATGATAGTTGGGGCTGATCGTTGTGAGTCGACGTATACTGGATACATGGGCACGTTCGGCATCCCTCTTGTGCTGTCGTCGTTGATGGGTTGTTGTGTAGGCGGTAGTAGTAGCACTTCGTTGTTGGTGCATTCCCCGCGCTTGTAGAACTCGTATGCTTAAGCGCTGAATCAGTGACCCGATCGCGATGGTTCTCAGTCTCCCCTTCCTCTTGTACAAATGTAGAGTGGCGTTTACGCAGCTCCTCGACGGTCCCCGAATTTTCAAGGCCGAACTCCGTCATATAGGTCACAAGCTAATCTTTATTTAAGTAGTACACCCACTTTGTTTTCACCATTTTTTTTTTTATTATGTTCCTTTGTTTCACGTTACCCTCTTATTGGTAAGGAATGTTCGATCACTTTCACAGTTCTAATTTCTGGGATTTCCCCCGTGTCTCTATCACTTTATAGATGTCTTTGCACTCTTGCTAAGTAGCTTTTTTCCAAATCAATTCACTTCACTTTTTTTTCTATGAGTTCTTCTCCTTGGCCCTTACTGCTTCTTTTATTTATAAGGGCCCACGTTGGGCGCCAATTGTAACGAACCCGGTTTATCCGGTCTATAGCTGGGCTGTGGCTCCGTCGGATGTTGGGTTCCCTTATCCAAACGTTAAAATAAATACGCGAATGATTCTTACAGTGACGCTTCTTTATTTCGCTATTTAGTTGGCAGCGTTTGCACGTCACACCAATATAACGTATTTCCTTGGCGGCGTTTCCACGTCACACCATATAAGTACTACTTGGCAGCGTTTTCACGTCACACCAATATAACGTATTGCTTTGGCAGCGTTTTCACGTCACACCATATACCTTAACTACCTACTAAGCAACTAAGTCTTCACAATCGTTGCTTAGCTGTGTTTCGATTTCACGTATGTATGTATATAATTAGCAATTCGTTTAATATGTATAAATAAATTCAACAGTTCTACATTTATATCTATACTAGCTTATACCCGCGGGATTCACCCCGCGCTTTTATACAAATATGAAAAATAATTTAATGATGTTAGATTTTATTTCTGTGCCCATTTCGTTATAGCTCGTTATTTTTTAAGCGAGTTAAGGTATTTAGGCCGTTTAAAACTACGAAATTATAAAATCTCGTCTGCGCGCTAGGCATACGAAAGATATCAATCCCTCTAAGTTTACCTTAAAATGGTTCCAGGTATACGACGCGCGAACGTGTAACCTTCTTGGAGGTGCCACGGCGGGTTCTAATATTTCCAACTCAAATTTAGTAACCTTGCCTTGATAAAATACCACTCCGCATTACTGTAGCAAATGCCTCAAGCGAGCTTTTATTTATTATAAGGCCGAACTCGGCTCTCCCTTTTCCATTTAATGAAATTTATTCTATCAGTACGGCACTTATAAAATAAATCTCCATAATAAATTTAAAATACTTCGAAGGATTTTCTATCCTTCCAGAGATATGTGTTACGAAGTTTTTAGTATGTATGGGAGGCGACATGCCTCCTTTTTTAATAACTCACATTTTTTCCATGAGCAATTGATACATTTTGCATACACAACTCCATACCAAGTTCCAGTATTCTTCCACAAACACTTCCAGGGATATGTGGCAAGAAAAAGTAAATTTTTACTGGAAGTGCCACGCCCCTTTTTCTTATAATCCTAATCTTCTTCCATGAATTTAGAATTAATTTTACATACCCCAGTACCAAGTCCCAGTACTCTACCATGCACACCTCTAGAGATAAGCAGTACAAAACAGTATATTTGTACGGGAGGAACCATGCCCCCTTTTCGAATAACGCAAATTTTTCTCCAGGAGTATGGAATTAAGTTTCAGTCCTCTGCAATTAACACCTCCGGAGATATGCAGCATAGAAAAATCAATTTGCATGGGACTTGCCACACCACCTTTTCCAATAACTCTCATTTTTCTCCATGAGTATGGTATTAGTTTCACATACATACATACATATGTATTTCCATACCAAGCTTGAGTGCTTTACCCCAAACATTTGAAGAGATATGCAATATGAAACTTTCAGTCAGTATGGGAGGTGCTACGCCTCTTTTCCAAAAACGTCCATTTTTCTCCGTGAATATGAACATGATTTCACACAGTGTTGGCAAACTGTTAATCTGATTAACGATTAAAAATTAACGATTAAAATGTTAATCGCGTTTGACGATTAAAATTAATTAGTCGTAATCAACTGTACGATTAATGATAACATTTTTTTAATCGTTAATCGCTGGCTGCGATTACGTTTAATTAATTTAAAACATTAATCGTTAATCCAATTAAAAATAAAATCTGATTAATTTGTCTAGTTTGTCCGAGTTTGAAACCAAACACCAGTTATAGTAATTATTTTGTGTTTTACGCTTATAAAAAGCACATAATATAAAAAAATTATAATTATTGTTATTAGTAATACATAAACTGGGAACTTTTACAAACCTAGTTTGTAAAACGTTTGTTGGTATATATCTTAATGAAAATGCACACCAAATTGCTTAGATTGATGAGGAAACCCGACTTAGCCATACCGGATTAACTTGCTTTGTGTGCACAGGGAAATTCCAGCATAACTTAATTAATCACCAAACCTACTTGATCAAATTAAGAGTTAATGATTAAAAATTAATTTTTTAATCGCGGTTACGGTTAACTGTTTAGTCGGATTAAAATTAATCATGATTAACTGTAATCAGATTGAATTTAATCGAATTAACTAACTAATTAAAACATCAATCGATTAATGCCAACATTGATTTCACATACATATCACTATACCAAGTTTCAGTTCTCTCCCACAAATACTTCCAGAGATATGTATGTAATATGAAAATTCCAATTTGTATGGGAGGGGCCTTGAGTTATCGGACTTACTTTCAGTCTAAGACCATCCTTCCGAAATCCGTAGTAAGTGTACTAAATTTCGTTCTGATCGGAAAACCGGTTAAGGAAGTAGCCTATTTTTCAATCCAGGTCATAAACCATCTTTGAGCAAAATTTCATTTTCAAACAGGTGGCAATTCTTAAAAAAGTAGCCTATTTTCCAGTCTAGGTCATAAGCTATCTGTGTGCAAACTTTCATGCAAATCAGTTCAGTCATTTCCACGTATTAATTTAATTAAACTTTCCTAATACGTGATAACTCTTAAAATAGTAGCCTATTTTCCAACATAGGTCATAAGCTATCTCTGTGCGAAATGTCATGCAAATCTGTTCAGTCGTTTCCGCGTATTAATTTAATTAAAACTTTTTTAACAGGTGGCAACTCTTCCAAAAAATTAGCCTATTTTCCACTGTAGGTCATAAGCTATCTGCTTGCAAAATTTCATGCAAATCCGTTCAGGCTTTTCCGCGTATTGATTTAATTAAACTTTTTAGCAGGTGGTAACTCTTAAAAAAGTAGCCTATTTTTCAACCTAGCTCATAAGCTATCTGTGTAAAAACTTCCATGCAAATCAGTTCACTCATTTCCGCGTATTAATTAAATTAAACATTTCTAACAGTTGGCAACTCTTAAGAAAGGTAGCCTACTTTCTAACCTAGGTCATAAGCTATCTGTGTGCAAAATTTCATGCAAATCCGTTTAGTCGTTTCCGCGTATTAATTTAATTAAAACTTTTTTAACAGGTGGCAACTCTTCCAAAAAATTAGCCTATTTTCCACTGTAGGTCATAAGCTATCTGCTTGCAAAATTTCATGCAAATCCGTTCAGGCTTTTCCGCGTATTGATTTAATTAAACTTTTTAGCAGGTGGTAACTCTTAAAAAAGTAGCCTATTTTTCAACCTAGCTCATAAGCTATCTGTGTAAAAACTTCCATGCAAATCAGTTCACTCATTTCCGCGTATTAATTAAATTAAACATTTCTAACAGTTGGCAACTCTTAAGAAAGGTAGCCTACTTTCTAACCTAGGTCATAAGCTATCTGTGTGCAAAATTTCATGCAAATCCGTTTAGTCGTTTCCGCGTATTAATTTAATTAAAACTTTTTTAACAGGTGGCAACTCTTCCAAAAAATTTGCCTATTTTCCACTGTAGGTCATAAGCTATCTGCTTGCAAAATTTCATGCAAACCCGTTCAGACTTTTCCGCGTATTAATTTAATTAAACTTTTTTAGCAGGTGGTAACTCTTAAAAAAAGTAGCCTATTTTTCAACCTAGCTCATAAGCTATCTGTGTGAAAACTTCCAGGCAAATCAGTTCACTTATTTCCGCGTATTAATTAAATTAAACATTTCTAGCAGGTGGCAACTCTTAAAAAAGTAGCCTACTTTCTAACCTAGGTGATAAGCTATCTGTGTGCAAAATTTCATGCAAATACGTTCAGTCGTTTCCGCGTATTAATTTAATTAAAACTTTTTTAACAGGTGGCAAATCTTCCAAAAAATCAGCCTATTTTCCACTGTAGGTCATAAGCTATCTGCTTGCAAAATTTCATGCAAATCTGTTCAGACTGTTCCGCGTATTAATTTAATTAAACTTTTTTAGCAGGTGGTAACTCTTAAAAAAATTAGGCAGTTTTTCAACCTACCTCATAAGCTATATGTGTGAAAACTTCCATGAAAATCAGTTCACTCATTTCCACGTATTAATTAAATTAAACATTTCTAGCAGGTGGCAACTCTTAAAAAAGTAGCCTACTTTCTAACCTAGGTGATAAGCTATCTGTGTGCAAAATTTCATGCAAATACGTTCAGTCGTTTCCGCGTATTAATTTAATTAAAACTTTTTTAACAGGTGGCAAATCTTCCAAAAAATCAGCCTATTTTCCACTGTAGGTCATAAGCTATCTGCTTGCAAAATTTCATGCAAATCCGTTCAGACTGTTCCGCGTATTAATTTGATTAAACTTTTTTAACAGTCGGCAACTCTTCCTAAAAATTAGCCTATTTTCCACTGTAGGTCACAAGCTATCTGCTCGCAAAATATGATGCAAATCCATTCAGTCGTTTCCGCGTATTAATTTAATGAAACTTTTTTAACAGATGGCAACTCTTAATAAATGTAGCCTATTTTCGAATCTAGGTCATAAGCTATCTGTGTGCAAATTTTCATCCAAATCTATTCAGTCATTCCCGCATATTAAATAAATTAAACTTTTTTAACAGGTGGCAACTCTTAAAAAAATAGCCTATTAACCAATCTGGCCTATAAGCTATCTGCGTACCAAATTTCATACAAATCCGTTCAGTCGTTTCCGCGTGATGATTTCCCAAACATCCAAACATACAAACTTTCACATTTATAATATTAGTAAGATGAAAAAAATTATAGATGTTAGATTTTATTTCTGTACCCATTTCGTTATAGCTCGTTATTTTTTAAGCGAGTTAAGGTTAAAACTATGAAATTATAAAATACGAAAGATATCAATCCCTCTAAGTTTACCTTAAAATGTTTCCAGGTATACGACGCGTGAACGTGTAACCTTCTTGGAGGTGCCACGGCGGGTTCTAATATTTCCAACTCAAATTTAGTAGCCTGGCCTT
>NW_016157933.1:128575-131259 GCF_001687245.7 Rhagoletis zephyria
CGTAGCCTTCTTTCCAATCTAGGTCATAAGCTATCTGTGTGCAAACTTTCATGCAAATCAGTTCAGTCATTTACGCGTATTAATTTAATTAAACTTTCCTAATACGTGATAACTCTTAAAATAGTAGCCTATTTTCCAACATAGGTCATAAGCTATCTCTGTGCGAAATGTCATGCAAATCTGTTCAGTCGTTTCCGCGTATTAATTTTATTAAAACTTTTTTAACAGGTGGCAACTCTTCCAAAAAATTAGCCTATTTTCCACTGTAGGTCATAAGCTATCTGCTTGCAAAATTTCATGCAAATCCGTTCAGACTGTTCCGCGTATTAATTTAATTAAACTTTTTTAGCAGGTGGTAACTCTTAAAAAAATTAGCCAGTTTTTCAACCTACCTCATAAGCTATATGTGTGAAAACTTCCATGCAAATCAGTTCACTCATTTCCACGTATTAATTAAATTAAACATTTCTAACAGGTGGAAACTCTTAAAGAAGTAGCCTACTTTCTAACCTAGGTGATAAGCTATCTGTGTGTAAAACTTTTTTTAACAGGTGGCAAATCTTCCAAAAAATCAGCCTATTTTACACTGTAGGTCATAAGCTATCTGCTTGCAAAATTTCATGCAAATCCGTTCAGACTGTTCCGCGTATTAATTTGATTAAACTTTTTTAGCAGGTGGTAACTCTTAAAAAAATTAGCCAGTTTTTCAACCTACCTCATAAGCTATATGTGTGAAAACTTCCATGCAAATCAGTTCACTCATTTCCACGTATTAATTAAATTAAACATTTCTAACAGGTGGAAACTCTTAAAGAAGTAGCCTACTTTCTAACCTAGGTGATAAGCTATCTGTGTGTAAAACTTTTTTTAACAGGTGGCAAATCTTCCAAAAAATCAGCCTATTTTACACTGTAGGTCATAAGCTATCTGCTTGCAAAATTTCATGCAAATCCGTTCAGACTGTTCCGCGTATTAATTTGATTAAACTTTTTTAACAGGTGGCAACTCTTTCAAAAAATTAGCCTATTTTCCACTGTAGGTCATAGGCTATCTGCTTGCAAAATTTTATGCAAATCCATTCAGTCGTTTCCGCGTATTAATTTAATGAAACTTTTTTAACAGATGGCAACTCTTAAGAAAAGTAGCCTATTTTCGAATCTAGGTCATAAGCTATCTGTGTGCAAATTTTCATCCAAATCTATTCAGTCGTTCCCGCATATTAAATAAATTAAACTTTTTTAACAGGTGGGAACTCTTAAAAGAATAGCCTATTAACCAATCTGGCCTATAAGCTATCTGCGTACCAAATTTCATACAAATCCGTTCAGTCGTTTCCGCGTGATGATTTCCCAAACATCCAAGCATACAAACTTTCACATTTATAATATTAGTAAGATGTATTTAACAATTCAAAATATAATTTCGTTCAATAACATATGACAGCCAATTGTGAAGTCCCTGAGTGTAGGGACTTGGGGTCTTCACAGTTGTTATAATTTCATCGTTTTTAATGAGTGATCACAAAAATTAAGTTATTAAAGCATTAGCCATTAAAAATCGATTAGTTGCATTACCACTATTCAACAGCATTTCGTCGAAAAAAATTTAGATATGTTGAAAAAGCGGCGCTATGCTCTTGTAAATAGAATGACATTGTTGAGAAAACAATACTTGTGGGTACTGTTTAGTACGTTGCCGAACTATTTCGAGGTATTGCGTCCCAAGGGGTGACCCGATCCAAAAAAACTTGTAGTCAAGGGTCTACACATTATTTTAACACCCAGTTCTGTAATTTTTGGTCACTAATTTATTTACAAATTGGGTTTGAAATATGCCCTTTTTTGTAAAATTCGGAAATTAGCGTACATTTTTCACTCCTATTCACCTTAAAGCAGGCACTTCACCAATATATTTTTATATTCCCCTTCACTTAACACTTTATTCGATTAGTTATATTGGTATTAACCAATTAATCACAATTCGTTAAATAAAAACACCTTCAAAATCACGCGTCTGACTTTGGTTCCATATGCAAATTAAATGGCAGAGTTCAGCTGTCAAACTCCAAAATATGCAAACGAATGAGAGACAAAAGAAGATAGGATATAACCCAGTAAGCATTAAAAATATGCAGAGGTGTTCAGCTCCTTTTCTTCGCAAAACCGAAAGAGAATTCTATTTTGTGAGGGTTATAATCCCTAAGTGCGGCCGATGGCCGCCTACGCAGAAAGGTTTTCTCTGCAAAAGGTGTTCAGCTTCTTTTCTTCGCAAAACAGAAAGAGAATTCTACTTTGTGAGGGTTATAATCCCTAAGTGCGGCCGAAGGCCGTCTACGAAGAAAGGTGTTCTCTGCAAAAGGTGTTCAGCTCCTTTTCTTCACAAAACAGAAAGAGAATTCTAGTTTGTGAGGGTTATAATCCCTAAGTGCGGCCGAAGGCTGCCTACGGAGCAAGGTGTTCTCTGCGAAAGGTGTTCAGCCACCCTTCTTTCGCCTGATAACCACCTTGGGATAATTTCATTTATTTAAAAACTCAACAGATTCTGTTAGTTGGGTTATATTCCACTTCAAACTGCTCAATTTCCCTCGGTAAATGCCGTTTTTCGCCCATTTTCAAACGGTTCCCTAGGGGTCTGTAGGAGGCCCCGATGGGGGGTGCAATTTTTCGTAAAGTGGGGGCTGTCCC
>NW_016157933.1:131293-131987 GCF_001687245.7 Rhagoletis zephyria
GGGGGGGCGGGGGGGTTTTGGGGGCCACGAGCCCTTCGCCTCCGCCCCCACCCCAAAAACGTCCGGCAAAAAACTAAGCCTTTCCAGCCAGGTTCGTCTATGTTGGACAAAAGTAAGTATCTTCTTGTACATACATCTATACTAATTATATCTATACTAATTATATAAAGAGAAGTCCCTTTTTTTGTAACAGGTAATCTCGCGAACGGCTAGTCCGATTTTCATGAAATTTTGCATACAAATTGCTTTCGGTAACCACCATGTTTTAGGCTAAAAAAATTTAACTTTTTTTCGGGTAGGTGGACCAGGGACCGGTCTATTCGAAAAAATCTTATTATAGTCCGATGTGCTTAAAATTTAGTACGTAAGTAGCTTTTTAGCATATATTAGCATATATGACCCATTTTTTCCGGGAAGTGGTCCAGGGACCGATCTATTCGAAAAAATCGAATTTACTGCGCGCAGGTAGCTTTTTAGCATGTATTAGCATATGTCATCAATTTTTTCCGAGAAGTGGACCAGGGACCGATCTATTCCAAAAAATTTATGGGCCGATTTGCTTAAAATTCGGTACGTAAGTAGTTTTTTAGCATATATTAGGATTCCGAGAAGTGGACCAGGGACTGATCTATTCGAAAAAATCGTATTTACGGTGCGATTTGCTTAAAATTCGGTACGTAGGTAGCTTTTTAGC
>NW_016157933.1:132383-136972 GCF_001687245.7 Rhagoletis zephyria
AGTTGAAATCAAGCCCATACTCATGGAGAAAATTTGGGCTATTTGAAAAGGGGTGTGAGGCCTACAAACGTACCGACCTTTAGCTACCTTTGAATGAATTTTTTTATTCTTCTGTAGGTGTGTTTGTGAGTGAAATCCTCCTAAACGGTTGTACGTATTTTAACGAAACTTTTTGCGTATTTGAGCGGGTCTCTGGATGGTTTAGTTTCACAATTTAATCCGACAGTTGGCTACTATTGCAAAAACGTCCTGCCAAGTGGTGCTGAAGTCGAGCTATTACTAAAAATAGCCAAGTGAGAAAAGGGCCCGTGAAGATCAGATTAAATCGACCTGTTGCACCATTGAGTATATCGAACGCTCCTGCGTTGCAATTGGCCCAATGGATGTGATTTTCCAATATTATTATGCGTTCAAACTTTTAAGGTATTTCGTCTGAAATAAGTATATGTATATTGCATTTCTGTAGAACAATGATTCGCACCCATTTTGAAATTGCCACCTACTATACTGTAAAGCTTCTAGGACATTCACTATAGAACCGGGTCATTGTTGCCGCCAAGGAGTGAAGAGGAAACAATGTATTTCGCTTTGCGAATAACCGTGCTATGAAATGTCGCACACCTGGAGAATTTCAAGAGCGGATATAACACTTTCCTTAGGTTATTTAAAGCGGCAAATGACCACCAAACCTTAATCTTAGCAGACAAATGTGCCAATGAAAATCGTAAACGTGAATTGTTGGTGAAAATGTTGGACCAAAAAGTTTCAATAAAATATATATGCTCAAATTTAAACTTTTTATTGGGACAGGAACGTTCTCATACTTTTTAGGAGGTGGATTGCCAAACCAACGATGATGAGTACTTTAAAAGTAATTTCAGAATGAAACGGAGCTCCTTTCTTGAGCTTTGTGGAATTTTGCGAGTGTTGGAGAGAGCTGATACATTTTGTACGAAAAGCTATTCTATTACAAAAACGAGTGGCCATAGCATTGTATGCACTGGGCTCTTCGCTCGTTCTTTCAGAATGAAGCGGAGCTCCTTTCTTGAGCTTTGTGGAATTTTGCGAGTGTTGGAGAGAGCTGATACATTTTGTACGAAAAGCTATTCTATTACAAAAACGAGTGGCCATAGCATTGTATGCACTGGGCTCTTCGCTCGTTCTTTCAGAATGAAGCGGAGCTCCTTTCTTGAGCTTTGTGGAATTTTGCGAGTGTTGGAGAGAGCTGATACATCTTTACGGAAAGCTATTCCATTACAAAAACTTGTGGCAATAGCATTGTATGCACTGGGCTCTTCGTCAGAGTACCGCTATATTGCAAATATGTTTGCAGTTGGGAAATCAACAGTGTGCGGCATAGCTCGCGAGTTTTGCATTTATGTATGGAAGCTGTTACGCCCTACGGGCATGACAAATTTCCCATTATCGAGAGAAAAAGTGGCGGAAGTAGTACATGGTTTGAGCTGATCTGATTTCCCCAGTGCATAGGAGCAATAGGTACGACAAATTAACTATTGTATAGCCTCATCTCAGAAATCATTTTATTTTCTTATATCTTGCAGAGGGCTTCCATGTTGAAGTTCGTTCTTCCTGCCACGATACCATTATAAAGGGTGGTATTCAACCGTTTATTGGCGTTAGTAGACGCCAATAGCGGCTAACTTAGCTCTACCTTAATATGCCCATCTTTCAATCGTAAAAGCATAAACAAAAGATCCTCAGGGCGGTATCCCATTACTCCTCTCGTTTATTTTTCGTAGTTCTAAACTTCCCTTCCATCAGAGCACCTTTCGATTGCCACCAAAGATTATGATTGCTTGGTTTTTTACAGCGTGGAGTATGCCCGGCATGCGGAGAGTCGCCCCATGACTCACAGCATCTTTACGTATGCCCGCTGGGTCCCACCTCACCAGCGCCCTTGTCCCTATGGGCAGACCCCGTCGAGGCTGCACGCTTCCTGGAGCTACCGCTAGTAGAGCTTGACGACAACGATTGAGGGACTAACCGATCTGGGCGGGGTTTTTGTAGCCGCTACAACAACAACAACAACAACCAAATTCCATATTAAGTTCCTTTCTCTTTATACTGGTTATTAGCACCTGTATTATTGTATATACATTAGACTGCATCACCAAAAAAAGTTGCAATTTTTCCGCCGGGATTGCAAAATTTTTTATATTTTAAGAAGTCCACCAAAATATTTCGGAAAAATATTAAGATTTAAGTGAGCTGGACCGATATGAAAATACCTCTAAAAATGGAGTTTTTTATGAATAAAAATGGTTTCTTAAAGAGCTTTTTGAAAAAAGTCCGCTCAGATGACAAAACAGATTAAGCTTAAAAAATCTGCATAAAAATATTTAAAAATCTTTTCAACGGAATCGTAAGAACGAGATTTTTGATGCTGTTTTTTTTTACTTTTTTCAAAGATTGATATACGAAAGCCTTGAATAACTGGGCCAAAACTATTCTGATTTATACTTAAGGGATCTCAGTGGAAAGGTATTTTCACACAATTTTTATTTCTGTCCAAAAAAAGTCATTCGTATCCCAATTTTTTATTTTTCAAACACCAACTCAACTTTGAATAACGTTCGTTCATCCTACCTTCCTCTGTCATCCTTTGAATGAGTTTATTAGCAAAGAAATAAAAACGATGAGAAAAAACCTTTCCAATGAAACCTGTTAAGTCTAAATCGGAAGAGTTTAGGTTGTGTTATTAAAGTTTTTCTTACACCAATCTTTGAAAAAAGTTAAAAAACAGCATCAAAAATCTCATTACAATTCCGTCCAAATTAAAAAAAAAAAAATTTTTTATAGTTTTATCAAATTTTTTTTAAGCTAAAACCGTTTTGACATTTGAGGGAATTTTTTAAAAAAAAAATTTAAGAAACTATTTTTATTCATATAAAATTCCATTTTTAGAGGTATTTGCAAATCGGTCCAGCTCACTTAAATCTTAATATTTTTCCGAAATATTTTGGTGGACGTCTTAAAATATAATAAATTTTATAATTCCAATGGAAAAATAGCACCGATTTTTTTTTGTATGGGGAGTGATGCAATCTCATATACATACATATGTATGCTGTATATAGGAAAATGCCTTTTCAACCTCTAACTTCAACTCGTCCTTAACTTCTAAAGTGAAAGAAAACGTTTTTTATTGGAAAACGACGGGAAGTGGGTTAAACTGACTGGACAAATTGGGATATTCATGTTTTTACCACAAATTCAGAATTTGTGGGCAAAAATATGTAACTCTTGTGGGACCCCTTTTCCTGGAATGGACTTAATGTTAAAAGAAAGGACTTGCGATCAGTTTAACTTCCGGTTTGGGTTTTCCTATAAAAAACCTTGCCCTCCATTTCAGAGGGCGTGGACGGGTGGTCTAGGATACCCTGTATACATACATATGTATATGTATATGGAAATTATATTTACAGATATCGATTCATTTACATTAATGTTGGAAGTCCAGGGTGGTGCAATGACTCGCATATTTTTGAATTATAAGCATTGAAGGAGCAATTATTAAGAGTGTACCTACTTAGATGAAGTAACCAAATCCATTTCTGGTGTTGATGTGCCTGTGTTCATCATAGCAGATTCAGATTTCCGTTTCAATAGAAGATTAATGAAACCATATGCATTCCAAGTTATGCAAAGTGATAGCGAAAATTCTTTTAACTTTGCCCTATCAAAAGCGCGGAGGCAAAGGCGTTGACAATAAAATTGAGAACGCCAGTACTATTATAAAAGCATGTTGTGCTCTACACAATTTTTTGAACGACAGAAGTGATGCTTTTAATGAAAACTGGATGTGCGCCGTGCCTGCTATCGAAAGAAAGTTTTATTACCAACAAAATAAATTTTTACAACAAATAAAGGTACTAAATACTAATATATACTAAATTATAGTACAAAGGCAAACAAAAATTAAAACATACGAAGCTTGGGTCCAAATATATTAAAACAGCATTTTTAGTTTTTCTCTCTTTGTCTATAGTTTTAGTTCCTTCTTCGCTCCGTTTCTAGTAACTCTCTACTTGTTGTTTTTAGCTCGTCATCCGTTTCTTTTAAATTCTTGGCATCCTCCTCCATCTCCTTTTAAATTTTTCAAATTTTGTCAGCAGTTATTTATTTAAATTTGTGCTCCTTTTAGGTTCTCGGACTGGTGGCGATATTGAATCCGTTGGCGAAATAACCGAAGACGATGAACCAGGAGATATATCGTCCGCATTAATGACCGGAGAGAACTCGATTGCTATCGACAGCGACAGTGATTCGGTATCCTCAGAAATATAACAAAAATTATGCATGTTTAAATAGTTATTATGAAGTATCTATATATTAATACGCTAACATAAATTTTGTCTCCGTTCGTTTGGCGATTCTACCGAACCGATTTCAAAACCAAGAACACCGTTGGAAAGGCATTTTTCCGTAGATGAGCAGAGTTTGATTTCATAATTGGTTGAAAATTACGGACAAAACCGTCGTTTAAACATTTTCAAATTGTGTATAGATGTTGCTGCAACATGTTCAATTTGACATGTTTCGCCTGTTGTTTCACTACACATTTGAAA
>NW_016157933.1:138279-138524 GCF_001687245.7 Rhagoletis zephyria
ATTTCGACAGTAACTGGCACTCTAGTCTATATATTAATACGCTAACATAAATTTTGTCTCCGTTCGTTTGGCGATTCTACCGAACCGATTTCAAAAACAAAAACACCATTGGAAAGGCTTATTTCTCTAGATGAGCAGAGTTTTTATGGTTTCAAAATTGGTTGAAAATCGTCGTTTAAAAATTTCCATATTTGTTAACGATTGTTTTTGCAACCTGTTCAATTCAAGCGTTTCGCATTTTGTTT
>NW_016157933.1:138581-161180 GCF_001687245.7 Rhagoletis zephyria
AAATTTATCGAGCCATCGAATTTCACAGTTATCGAAATTGGTCGAGTTAACGAATTTTGTTGAGTTATCGAATTTTAGTGTTCTTGAAATTCATCGAACTATCGATATGTATCAAATCATTGAAATTTATCGATAAACTTGAATGTATCGGGTCAATTCCAAGTCCTGCCGAAGTCCTCCAATGACCTTCTCAGATAAAAAAGAAAATTTGTTACGTGTTAGCAGAAGATTTTCCGGTTAGTTAATTTGTACCGTATAAGTATCGCTACGCGTTAAGTTAGAAAACCTCTCCAAGGCGTGTAAAACTAGAAAAACTGTCGAATTTCGACAGTAACTGGCACTCTAGTCTATTATAAAATAATAAGCAAAAAAATAGTTTTAATTGAAATGAAATACGCGTATTAAATTGTGGACTAATTCAATATGTCTTTAACAGCTGCACTCAGAAACGTTCCTTAAATTAGCCTCAACGGGCACTTAACAAATGATCTTTAGTATCGCCCCAGTTTTTGTGGCATCACTCACGTTTTTCGTTCAGTTTGAAATAAAATATTAAAATAAGTATTTATATCATTTTGCGCGCACTGGCTCAACAGACGCAATGGCTGAGTGGGCAGAGCATTGCCGTGCCATTCGAGAGATCCGGGTTTGAGTCCTAGGGCAGGAAAATTTTCTTTTTCCTTTTTTATTTATTTATTTATTTTTTCTTGTTTAATGTTTTATAAACTATCTTTACTGATTTTTTTTGCTTTTTTGGTCTTATTTTCTTTCGATTTATAGATTTTATTGCTTTAAAAAGGAAACATTTTTTTTTATTTAATTGAATTGTTTGCTAAAAGACAAACAAGACCAATAACCGGCCAATTCAGGCATCTGTTTTTCAATTCGCCTCAGTCTTTCGAGAGACAAAAGTCTTTATATTTCGGCAACTATCTTGAAAGCCTTTTTCTGTATTTCGAATAACTAATTGAAAGATTTGCTAATAGTGTTATTATATCTAAAAACTAAACAAATTGAAAAAAATATTCTTTAAAACAAGAAAAACTAAAAATTTTAGAGACTGAAAATGAAAGAAAAAAGATGAATCAAAAAAGTTTCTAAACGTTAAATAATATAAAAAATGAATTTTTTAAGCAATAAAACTTAAAAAAATTGTATTAAAAACAATTCCACGCCGAGGATTGAACTCGGATCTCTTGAATGCACAAAAGTGCTCTGCTCACTGGGCCATTGCCACTGTTACAGCAACGTTATCGTAATCATTAGACGACTCTGAGTGCGGCTGTACATGTACTAATACAAACTAAGCTCCAACGTACATATATACATACATACTAATTGTGCTGTCTTCCACCAAATTTTCACAGTTGTAGGATTTATATGGGGCCAATAGTTGTTGCAATTCTGTAAAAAGAGACCATTCCGAAGGGGCACCACCTTTCTCTTTTCTGTGTTCATAAATACAAATGCATATAATGCTGCATTATGCTTAATTGCAATTTTATAAAAATACGCTTACCTATTATGTATGTATATCAATATATGATATTTTATTTAAAATTGTATTTCCTTTATTGTTTGATCTCGTGGAAAGTTTATTTATTAATCAAAAATTTTCTTTTCCAATAACAAACAAATTCATAGAACAATAAATTTAACTTCAAGAATTTAAACAAGTGTAAAAACATACAGTTAACTACCCTAATTTACTCCCCCTCCAGTAAAAGGAAAATTTATTAATGCTAAATGTTATTTTCTTTTTTGTATATGGAATTGTTAGCGAATTAGAGTTTTGTGTTGTGCCAGAAATTATATTTGCAGGTTTGAGTAAATCTGTTGAAACCGTTTTAACCATATTTCCATGTTGAATTTTGAATACATTGTTATATTTCGAAATATTTTTAAATGGACTTTCATAAGGTGATTTCAAATTTGACTTGTGAATAATTTTAACAAAAAGGTACTCACAAGTATCCAAATTTTTAGGAACAAAAGAGTATTCTTTATTGTGATGTACAATCTTTGATCTAACATTTGAAAAACATTTTCTAAGCTTAGAAAGAGTCTCATTTGTATTATCAACTTCATTATTATAACTATTCGTAACAACTAATTCACCCGGTAATATCAGTGTTTGTCCATAAATTAATTCTGCAGAAGAGCATTTTAAATCTTCTTTAATAGACGTACGTAATCCTAATAATATCAAAGGAAGAATTTCAAACCAGTGGGTAGAATCCTCCGAAGCAGTAATAGCAGTCCAACCATCCCGTTTGATTGGGGATGATATGGAGACGTATGAATTTTGTGTGATCCTTACAATTTAGTTAACTCTGTAAACAATTTTGATGTAAATTGTGATCCTTGATCTACTGTTATATAAAGAGGAATGCAAAAACGAGGAACGTAATTTTGAACAAATGTTGTTGCTATGGAATTTGCTGAAATATCCTTAAGCGCATATGCTTCTGACCAACGTGTATGTCTATTAAAGGCCAGCGCAAGTGTATTTGCGCATTTCGCTCAATAAGTACTATTTGCATTGTAATCTACTCACAACACATTAGTGGTATTCGCGCTTCTGTGTATTCGCTGTATCCTGCGTAATTGTAACTGCAGGAGCTTGTGGTTGTTGTTGCATGTGTATTTGATGTACCGCTAGCAATAACAAATCACACGCTCATGCATTTACGATTACACAACATACAACGAATACACATAAGAGCGAATTCCCCTATTGTTATTCATCTTCCGCATAAATACACAACTTGGCGTTACTCTCTAGTAAATACTTTACGTACTTGCTATTACTCCTCCAAAGTAGGTACTCTACTTTCTCTCATCGCGTACGAGATATGTTTGCTGCTGCCAAAAGGGAGTAGCAAATCTACTCTCTGTATACATGTAGTACTGTAAGTACTTGCGTATTTAATTTAAAATCGGGTTGTCAGCAGTGTTGCCAGAACTTTTTGGGCCGACCGGCTAGATTGGCAAAAAAAAAGCGGCTAAAAACGGCTAAAATTTTTTAGTGAAATTTCACATAGACTCTGGCAAAAAACGGCTAAAATGTTTTAGTGAAAATCCACATGCTTTATTTAAATAAATCGCAAGAAACGAAAGACTAGTTAACACCATTAATTTATATCGAGTGTATATTCCTCATCATCAAATGAATCACTATTGTATATATCACCTGAATTCATTAATTTTAAGAGATCGTCATCTACAGTAAAATTATGGCAGCATTTTTCTTCACGTTTTAAACCGTATCTTATATATAAAATAGCGTTTAACGTTTTAACGCACATTGGATTTCTTTGCTTAGTTTTTATTATATTCATTGAACTAAATATTCGCTCTACTTCTGCATTACTTATAGGCAAAACAAGAAAACTAAAAACTAGGTTGGAAAGGTCAGCAAAAGGGTTTTCTCCTAGGGCATTTCGAAATTGATAAACTTCGGCCCAAAATTTTACAGTTGAGTCTAAATTACTCCAGGTATGTAACGTTAACCGTTGCCATTGCATCTCTATGGATGTTATTTCGTCGGCATTATATTTGTGTTTTTGTTGCTGTAGTTGAACAAATACTTTTGGTTTAATTACTCTTAATGCATTTCCAACCGAAAAAAGTCAATTTTTTTTAGTGTGGCAATATTTGTAGGGAGGCGTTGGCGTAATTCCTTTATTAAAGTGATAATAACATAGCGACCATTTTCTCGAATTATTTTCTCAGCTTCGTGGTCAAAATCGTTTGTGCTTACTTTTGTTTTTAAATACTCTTCAAAACTGTGATAAAACTGAGGAAATGGAGCAAGGTATGGTTCCAACGGGGAGCATATAGGATCAAATGTGTCCGCGCTAATAACCACTAGGGAGCATAGATGCGAAAGTAAAACATTGAGTTCATTAAAAATCTTCATTGGGTCTGCATTATTGCTTTCGAACAACTTGTTTACTTTTTGCACCTGAAAATTAGGCAAATAGTAAAATCGGCTAAAAACGGCTAACTTTTTTTTACAAACCGGCTAACAAATCGGCTGCCGGCTAGATCGAATTTTCTCCGGCNCAGTATTGCCGTTTTAGCACTTTGGTGGCTAGATTTAGCTACGGCAAACTTTTTTTGGCCACATAAATTTAAAATTGCCCCTAGCCCTTTTTTTAGCCTTTTTTAGAATTTATTCATACTTGGCATGAAAAAGTTGTATATGCTTAACTTGTTTTTTTTGCATTTATGTAAGAGATGAATTTTTAAACTAAGAAATACTGATATACATATATACATATATGTATTGTATGTTCCTTACCTTTTATGCCTGGTGCTGTATATTTTCCCTTTTATACAAAAGGTTTTTGGTTGGATAAAAGATTAGCTTTTTTCCCGGAGTTCATTGTTTTTATATACCATTACTTATTGAAAATGTTTACGTGTATACTTATATATGTATATGTAAATAAAAAATTTTAGCTACAATTTTTAGCCACAACGACTTTTTNTGGTTGGATAAAAGATTAGCTTTTTTCCCGGAGTTCATTGTTTTTATATACCATTACTTATTGAAAATGTTTACGTGTATACTTATATATGTATATGTAAATAAAAAATTTTAGCTACAATTTTTAGCCACAACGACTTTTTTAGCCCTTTTTTTTTAAAGGAATTTGGCTACCACTAAAAATTATGCGCGGCAACACTGGTTGTTAGCCTACTAGTTGATATCGTTTGCGGCGCTGGTCAGCGAAATTGAAAGACTCAAAATAGAAAATGGAAACTGACGATGTAAGGAAATGCTTACGACCTTATTTATAAAAAAATAACGTAGATCCAAACAGTTGCGTAATGTGAAATTTTCATAAAACTTTTGTATTTAAACAGCTTTTTAGATCTACATACATATGTATGTATGTACTTAAATTTTTATGAAAGCATTATTTCTCGTTTCTAATTTTGTATAAAACTACTTGCAGTTATTAACCAACAAATAAGTTTTCAATGCTGCTATACGAAATAAAATTATTAGTAGCAAATCAAAAATTTCAAAAGTTATTGGGAAAAGTAAAGTGTGAAAAAAGTTAAAGTAAAGTAAAGTAACTATGTGTCTTTATTTAATATGTTTCTTATAAATAAAGTTTTAAACACCAATTCGAATTTCTTATTATGTATTAACTGGTATGTTTCATTAAATTCTATATTATAGACATCACTACAATAATTAAGAAGTTTTGCCTATTTAATTACAGAAACTAAAGAATTTTGGCTCAGAGAAAATTTTTGCTTGTAATCTTACCCTTATGTGCGAAAAACTACGTTCATCTGAATTATATACATATACTAGCAGACCCGGCGAACTTCGTCCCGCCCAAAATTTGTATGTATTTTATTGAAACTTTTTGGTCCAACATTTTCACCAACAATTCACGTTTACGATTTTCATTGGCACATTTGTCTGCTAAGATTAAGGTTTGGTGGTCATTTGCCGCTTTAAATAACCTAAGGAAAGTGTTATATCCGTTCTTGAAATTCTCCAGTTGTGCGGCATTACATAGCACGGTTATTCGCAATGCGAAATAAATTTTTTCCTCTTCACTCCCTGGCGGCAACAATGACCCGGTTCTATAGTGAATGTCCTAGTAGCTTTACAGTATAGTAGGTGGCAATTTCAAAATGGGTGCGGATCATTGTTCTACAGAAATGCAATATACATATACTTATTTCAGACGAAATACCTTAAAAGTTTGAACGCATAATAATATTGGAAAATCACATCCATTGGGCCAATTGCAACGCAGGAGCGTTCGATATACTCAATGGTGCAACAGGTCGATTTAATCTGACCTTCACGGCCCCTTTTCTCACTTGGCTATTTTTAGTAATAGCTCGACTTCAGCACCACTTGGCAGCACGTTTTTGCAATAGTATTGCATACATATTTAAAACATTAGCCAAATCGGATCATAAATAAGATTTTTAGTAATAACTCAACTACAGCGCCGACTGTCGGATTAAATTGTGAAACTAAACCATCCATAGACCCACTCAAATACACAAAAAGTTTCGTTAAAATCCGTACAACCATTTAGGAGGAGATCACTCACAAACACACCTACAGAAGAATAAAAAAATTCATTCAAAGATAGCTAAAGGTCGGTACGTTTGTAGGCCTCACACCCCTTTTCAAATAGCCCAAATTTTCTCCATGAGTATGGGCTTGATTTCAACTATATACATATCTCCGTACGAAGTTCCAGTACTGTACCATGAATACTTTCAGAGATATGCAGTATAAAAATTCGATTTATATGGGAGGTGCCACGCCCCCCTTTCCAAGAGATGCCCTCTTTCTTCATGAGTATGCGATTGATTTCGTATATCTCCATACCAAGTTCCAGAACTCTACCATGAACACTTCCAAAATAGTATGAAAAATTCGGTTTGTATGGAAGATGCCACACCCCCTTTTCCAATAGTTCCAATTTTTCTCCAAGAGTATGCGATTTATTTCGTACATCTCCATACAAAACTCTAGAACTCTACCAAAAAATTTCCAGAGATAAGCAGTATGAAAAATTCGGTTTGTATGGGAGATGTCACACCCCTTTTTACAATAGCTAAAATTTTTCTCCTAGGGTATGCGATTGATTTCGTATATGTATCTCCATACCATGCACACTTTCAGAGATATGTAGCATGAGAAATTCGGTTTGTATGGGAAGTGCCACGCCCCCTTTACATATAGATTTTTTTCAGCCTAAAACCATCCTTGGGACACGTGCGGCAGGTGGCAGTTTCAAAAAAATCGGTTCAGCCGCTCTCGAGCCTTGCGAAAACTAACAAACGGCTTTCTAAATATATATTAGTTGAGATATATTATATATTATAATTATATTTTGACAGTATCCGTTGTTTCTGATTGGCGCAAAAAAATCTTGCCTAGTGACGAATTCGCCCCTTGATATGGTCGTTACTTAAAGCTATTTATATTCGAAATTGCATGAAAATTGGAAAACAGGAATCTATAAGCTTATCCAGGCAAAAAGCTACCTACGTACCGAATTTTAAGCAAATCGGACCATAAATACGATTTCTTCGAATAGATCAGTCCCTGGTCCACTTCACGGACAATATGGATCATATATGCTAATATATGCTAAAAAGCTACCTGCGTACCGAATTTGAAGCAAATCGGACCGTAAATACGATTTTTTCGAATAGATCAGTCCCTGGTCCACTTCTCGGAAAAAATGGACCATATATCCTAATATATGCTAAAAAACTACTTACGTACCGAATTTTAAGCAAATCGGACCATAAATGCGATTTTTTGGAATAGATCGGTCCCTGGTCCACTTCTCGGAAAAAATTGGTCACATATGCTAATACATGCTAAAAGGCTACCCGCGCACCGAATTTGAAGCAAATCGGACCGTAAATTCGATTTTTTCGAATAGATCGGTCCCTGGACCACTTCCCGGAAAAAATGGGTCATATATGCTAATATATGCTAAAAAGCTACTGATGTACTAAATTTTATGCAAATCGGACTATAATAAGATTTTTTCGAATAGACCGGTCCCTGGTCCACCTACCCGAAAAAAAGTAAACTTTTTTGTGCCTAAAACATGGTGGTTACCGAAAGCTATTTGTATACAAAATTTCATGAAAATCGGACTAGCCGTTCGCGAGATTACCTGTTACAAAAAAAGGGACTTCTCTTTATATAATTAGTATCGATTATTTTTGTATGAAAGCAAAGCTGATTACTAAAAGACCACCATATAAATCCAAATTTCCAAAAAATGGTATGCAGTTTTGTTGGGCCTTAAATTTTAGTATAATAAAGTGCAAATATGAAGTAGCTAAGACATTTTTTCTCGTACAAACTATGTACGCCAATTTTGTATATGCAATACATATATCTGTACCGTTCAATTAAAAATACTTATAAAGGTTTGACTTTGAATTAAAAATTAAGCAGTTTCTGTTAAAAATGTTTATATTTTTATTAAGTCTCCATTAAATGGGCATCTTGAACTACATCTATGGCCAGTAAAACGTTAAAATATTGTTTGGGATCCCATGAAATGTTGCTTTAAAGGGAAAAGGGCCAATACCGGCTTAGGCTACTTTAATTGAACGGCACAGATATGCAAATAAAAAAAATTCGTCTCATTATTTATAAGAAAAAATATCAGAACAAAAGTCGTTTGTTTGTTATAAAAAAATTTACTTTCGTTGATCATCAAAAAAAAAAATATATCATTGTAGTTCTACAGAGATATCACGCGAAATATTTTTCATTACTTCTGATGCTAGAAAATAACTTTGCGGTTGCTGTAAATTTTCTTGAAGAAATAAGTATATCGTCGCTACCATGTCAAACTATCGAATGTGCAAAACTGCTTTTTGATTTACATTGCATGCGTTTAGAATGATACGTAACTTGGAATATCGTCATAGTTCTAGTCTTCTTAGAAGCAGAGGATACTGGCTTTAACAAAGTGTCGAATCCCACACTTTTGTCTAATGACAACAATGTTTTTTACAACAAGGGAGCAAAGCATCTCCTGAAAAGTGCCGATTTTCACATTCGATAGTTTGACATGGTAGCGACGAGATGTATGAGCATTTTTTTCTTAAGAGCTGCATACTAATTTACGAATTTTTTTTATAGAAATAAATTTATTTTCCATTTATTGTACGTAGTTTTATATGAATTTTTAGTTTTTGTTGAGAGCCTTTACAAATAAAAAAATTTCGGAATATGTACATATGTACATTAGACTGCATCACTCACCATACACAAAAAAGTCGGTACTATTTTTCCATTGGAATTATAAAATCTATTATATTTTAAGACGTCCACCAAAATATTTCGGAAAAATATTAATATTTAAGTGAGCTGGACCGATTTGAAAATACCTCCAAAAATAGAGTTTTTTATGAGTAAAAATAGTTTCCTAAAAATTTTTTTGAAAAAATCCCCTCAAGCTGATATATAAAATGTGTATGCTTTTTTATTTATTTATTAAAGTACATGCACAACAACCATAGTTTTTAAATAACAGTGCATGTGAATACTCAGTTTTAAAACAGAAAATTTGCCTTAAACATACACAAAACTACATACATATATACGAATTAAAATTATTGGAGCAGAAGATAAGAATATATATATATAGATTTGGAGAAGAAAAGAGATAATTAAGACATCGATGGGTTTATAAGAAAAGTTAACGGTACCCATATCAGTCATTTGGCAAAGTGACGCATAAGATCACTCCTGAATCGCAGCGTGGTTTTACTATTTCTTATCGCTGGTGGTAAGCTGCTCCAAAGACGGACCGTAAGACAAGGAACTGACGTTCAGAAACCAGGCAACTAGATTTCAAAGACGAAATAGTAGGAAACCGGGAGGACCTAGTCCATGAAAGTCGCTCTTTCAGATAACTGGGCTCTTTAGTAGTCATGACTTTATGCAATAACGCTAAACACCTGACTTTGAGTATGTCATCAAAAGCTATAGAGGAGATTTTCAACGCGAATTCAGAAATGTGCTCATTTCGTTTAATGTCAAAAATATATCGCGCAATGTTGTTGTACAGAACATTTAGTTTCCTACTACAAATACTATGACAGTCAGCAAACAATTCACAACGATAAAATAACGTCGGTAGCAAGTATGTTTTGGCCAGTAACAATCGAATTTTCAACGGTGTAAAGTACTGAATGCCCCATAAAGTCCGAAGCATGCCATATACTTTGCCAATAGTGCTAAGAATGTGGTTATTCCACGTCAGAGCTCTGTTGAAAATTATTCCTAGATTTTTTGCAGTGTCCACTTATTTTATCACAGTATTGTTTAGTTTTACCTCGTTGTAGTCGTCAAGTTTCAAAAGTTTCTTATAAATAACAATGCACTGGGATTTGCTCGGATTAAGGACTTAGCCATTGTCCCACGCCCACTTATTCAAAGAATTTAAGTCACTATTTAAGTGAGTTATACATGTGTTGACGGGTACAGGGGGACAACTAAGATACAGTTGGACATCGTCTGCGTAAACATGGATATTACTATATTTTAACACAGTTGGAAAGTCATTAATATACAACACGAACAGTAAAGGACCAAGAATTGATCCTTGCGGAACACCATTAGCAATAGGCAGGGAGTTTGAAACCCTTTCACGTACACTTACTGATTGAGAACGGTCAAGAAGATAGGAATGTACTAGGTTTACTGCCGACGTTGTGAAATTAAACAGGTTGTCAAGTTTTAAGCACATTAGTGTATGGTCAACAGTGTCAAAAGCTTTCGAGAGATCAAGCAGAGTTAAAAGTGTTACGTGATTTTGGTCAATATTTAGCCTGATGTCGTCCGAGACTTTTACGAGGACTGTAATGCAACTTCTATTTGTTCTAAAACCCGATTGGTGCGGGCTCATCAAGGAATTATTTGATACGAAAATGTTAATTTGCTTGCTCATTATTCTCTCCAGAACCTTAGATAAGAAAGGAAGTATCGCAATAGGCCTATACTCGCCATTTGGCTTTTTAACAGGGATGATTTTGGCCCTCTTCCAGCAGCTTGGGAAGGTAGACGTGGTCAGCATAGTATTAGTATCAGTAAGCACTTAAGGAATTTTGGATGCACACCATCAATACCCATGGCATTAGATTTAATACTAAGTATAGACTGGACGACATCACAATTATCAACACATCTAAAACAGATACCAGGCACAGAGACATTCTTACTGACATTATAACGATCATAACAAATATTATTATTGCTATTAACGGATACTTGGACGAATTTCTCATTGAGCTCATTCACATCTATTGATTCACTGCTAAAATTGTCTTTACTGCCAATGCCGATTTCGCGAATATGCTTCCATGTCTGCTTAGAACCTACGGCAGAGCTAAGTTTTTGTTCATAGTATTTTAAATTTTGTGACTTGATAGCTTTGGTTAATTCCCTTCTTATGGTTTTATACTCATTATAACTGTTCTCAGACTTGGATTGCTTCCATTTTGTACACGCTTTATTCCGCCTGTAAATTGATCTTTTAATATCGTTGTTGAACCATTGATTCCTTCTAACTCTATTTGACCTAGTTACAAGCGGTACAAAGTTATTAAAAAGTCTGCTGATGTTAGCTTGGAGAAAGCATATCTGCTCGTCTGCCAAAACCATACTTTGAACAGATTTCCAGTTGATAGCATCTACAGCTACCTCAAGAAGGTCATATTGAATATGCATGAAGTATCGATATGAATATTGCAGCGTATCATACGTAAAACTAAAATCATAAATAAGAAATATAAGATCATGTTTTGAAAAGTTGGGCACAGAAAGTTGGTCATAGAGAAACACTTTGGACTTATCTTTTACAAGAAAAATGTCTAATAAAGTGCTGTTAGTATGCGTAAAATGGGTAGGTATCGTACAATTAACCGGAAACAGACCCAGGTTTTCCATTGAGAGCGAGAATTTAGTTTCCGTTAGCAAATCACTGTTGAAATCACCAGTCAGAATATTATCCCTGTAATTCAGTGTAAGATGTTCGATAAAATCGACGAAATTGGAATATACAATCTGGCGATTAGGTCTGTATACACAGCCAACTAAGATTTTATTTGTTTTAGTGACCAATTCATCGAAAATATACTCGATATGGTCTGAGACGTTCGATTCGCATTTCAGTTGACATGAAATACCAGATCTTACATATATAGTGACACCACCACCATGCCNTATCAACACATCTAAAACAGATACCAGGCACAGAGACATTCTTACTGACATTATAACGATCATAACAAATATTATTATTGCTATTAACGGATACTTGGACGAATTTCTCATTGAGCTCATTCACATCTATTGATTCACTGCTAAAATTGTCTTTACTGCCAATGCCGATTTCGCGAATATGCTTCCATGTCTGCTTAGAACCTACGGCAGAGCTAAGTTTTTGTTCATAGTATTTTAAATTTTGTGACTTGATAGCTTTGGTTAATTCCCTTCTTATGGTTTTATACTCATTATAACTGTTCTCAGACTTGGATTGCTTCCATTTTGTATACGCTTTATTCCGCCTGTAAATTGATCTTTTAATATCGTTGTTGAACCATTGATTCCTTCTAACTCTATTTGACCTAGTTACAAGCGGTACAAAGTTATTAAAAAGTCTGCTGATGTTAGCTTGGAGAAAGCATATCTGCTCGTCTGCCAAAACCATACTTTGAACAGATTTCCAGTTGATAGCATCTACAGCTACCTCAAGAAGGTCATATTGAATATGCATGAAGTATCGATATGAATATTGCAGCGTATCATACGTAAAACTAAAATCATAAATAAGAAATATAAGATCATGTTTTGAAAAGTTGGGCACAGAAAGTTGGTCATAGAGAAACACTTTGGACTTATCTTTTACAAGAAAAATGTCTAATAAAGTGCTGTTAGTATGCGTAAAATGGGTAGGTATCGTACAATTAACCGGAAACAGACCCAGGTTTTCCATTGAGAGCGAGAATTTAGTTTCCGTTAGCAAATCACTGTTGAAATCACCAGTCAGAATATTATCCCTGTAATTCAGTGTAAGATGTTCGATAAAATCGACGAAATTGGAATATACAATCTGGCGATTAGGTCTGTATACACAGCCAACTAAGATTTTATTTGTTTTAGTGACCAATTCATCGAAAATATACTCGATATGGTCTGAGACGTTCGATTCGCATTTCAGTTGACATGAAATACCAGATCTTACATATATAGTGACACCACCACCATGCCCAATTCTATCTAGACGAAAGACTTTACAACCACTAACACAGACTAAATCATTAAGATGACACGAAGAGAACCAAGTCTCAGATACACATAGGACATCAAAATTTGAACATTCAGATATGTACCTAAATTCATCAATTTTAGGTTGCAGGCTTTGAGCATTAATATGGCATACCTTTAGACCATGTTTTTGTTTACCAATGAGCCGTATCATATTATACGTGTTGTCTTTGGAGCTACAATATTTTTTACTATTCATTTAAACAAAGCAGAACAATAAACGCTGCATATTGAAGGCGATGACAAATAAAAACCACACATACACATCTCTATGACTTTGAATGGGTAAGGAATAAAGTGAGAAAAGGGAAAAAGTATACTGAAGTAAAATATTAGAGAAAGAAATAGTACAAAGAAAAATAAACTGAATCTTAAGAACTAGTTATTTGCTGCCAGCAGCTATTGCCGTGATTTCATCTTTGCTGGGCACTTTAACCGCAGCTTCATATGGCCGCACACGAACAAACACCCGTCCTTTGAAAGAGAAGGCAGATGTTAAGCACTTTTGCCTTTTAAGTTTAGTGGCAAACTGCATAATCGCGCGGGTGCGTTTGGTGAGAGATTCGTTCAGGTGTATTCTGCCTTCTGATTCGCGCCCAATGTCACTTAGGTTAATACCACTATTCTTTGATTTGAAAAACCTGGCAGCGGCGGCAAATAGCAGTGGACGATCGTGGGGAGAGACTAGTTTCACGATCAGCGGCGAATTTTTCGCTTTATTGTTACGAACACGAAGGCCGATCGAAAAGGGGGAGGATTCAGCTGCATAGCTTGGCAGAGTTTGGTGAAAACTTCATCTATCTTTTCATCTGGCATTTGCGGAATGCCACTGATAATGACATCAGTTGCGACGCTTTTATTTTCTAATTCCTCTTTTAGTGCACAGAGATCATTGCGCAGCTCTGCCATTTCTTTGTAGTCACGTTCGGTTTGTTCAATTCTGCCCTCCAAAGTTCGTAGGTCGCGCTTCATGTTCGCCAGCTCAGCTGTCGCCTCACTCAGTTTCTGCATAATTGCGTCAGCTGATTCCCTTACCNTGCACATTTGCGTCAGCTGATTCCCTTACCTCTTCCCTCACGACTTCTGTCATAGCACTCATAAGCTTCGCTTCAAGCTATGAGATCCACCCAGCATCAGGCAAAGTACTCTTAGGCGTACTTGAAAGCGTTTTATTAGGTGAAGCTGTTACCAGGCGAGCAGATTTGGCGCGTATACCCATTTCCAATTAATGCGGCGAAAGACGAATATATAAAAAAGAAACGGAGTCGAAAACACAAGCACAAGCGCACAGCTGCTAATACTGGAGGGAAGATAGCCAGCTACTCTTTGTAAACAAAACCGACAGTGAAGGCACAAAACAGTAACAGCAGGAACAAGGAATACCAACAGCCACCACGTAGTTGTTGTTTTATTTGTTTTGCTTACTTATTGTTTATGTTTATGTAATTGTTTAGTTTTTTATGTGCACTTGTTTTTCCAAAGCTTAGCCGAGTTAAGGTTGAGGTTGAGGTTGAAATTATTTATTTGTTTAGTCTTGTTAAATTTGATGAGTCGTTGAATTAACGTTATTGATTGTTTAAGATTTAGATTTAGATTTATAACAANTTATGTAATTGTTTAGTTTTTTATGTGCACTTGTTTTTCCAAAGCTTAGCCGAGTTAAGGTTGNAAAAAGTATACTGAAGTAAAATATTAGAGAAAGAAATAGTACAAAGAAAAATAAACTGAATCTTAAGAACTAGTTATTTGCTGCCAGCAGCTATTGCCGTGATTTCATCTTTGCTGGGCACTTTAACCGCAGCTTCATATGGCCGCACACGAACAAACACCCGTCCTTTGAAAGAGAAGGCAGATGTTAAGCACTTTTGCCTTTTAAGTTTAGTGGCAAACTGCATAATCGCGCGGGTGCGTTTGGTGAGAGATTCGTTCAGGTGTATTCTGCCTTCTGATTCGCGCCCAATGTCACTTAGGTTAATACCACTATTCTTTGATTTGAAAAACCTGGCAGCGGCGGCAAATAGCAGTGGACGATCGTGGGGAGAGACTAGTTTCACGATCAGCGGCGAATTTTTCGCTTTATTGTTACGAACACGAAGGCCGATCGAAAAGGGGGAGGATTCAGCTGCATAGCTTGGCAGAGTTTGGTGAAAACTTCATCTATCTTTTCATCTGGCATTTGCGGAATGCCACTGATAATGACATCAGTTGCGACGCTTTTATTTTCTAATTCCTCTTTTAGTGCACAGAGATCATTGCGCAGCTCTGCCATTTCTTTGTAGTCACGTTCGGTTTGTTCAATTCTGCCCTCCAAAGTTCGTAGGTCGCGCTTCATGTTCGCCAGCTCAGCTGTCGCCTCACTCAGTTTCTGCACATTTGCGTCAGCTGATTCCCTTACCTCTTCCCTCACGACTTCTGTCATAGCACTCATAAGCTTCGCTTCAAGCTATGAGATCCACCCAGCATCAGGCAAAGTACTCTTAGGCGTACTTGAAAGCGTTTTATTAGGTGAAGCTGTTACCAGGCGAGCAGATTTGGCGCGTATACCCATTTCCAATTAATGCGGCGAAAGACGAATATATAAAAAAGAAACGGAGTCGAAAACACAAGCACAAGCGCACAGCTGCTAATACTGGAGGGAAGATAGCCAGCTACTCTTTGTAAACAAAACCGACAGTGAAGGCACAAAACAGTAACAGCAGGAACAAGGAATACCAACAGCCACCACGTAGTTGTTGTTTTATTTGTTTTGCTTACTTATTGTTTATGTTTATGTAATTGTTTAGTTTTTTATGTGCACTTGTTTTTCCAAAGCTTAGCCGAGTTAAGGTTGAGGTTGAGGTTGAAATTATTTATTTGTTTAGTCTTATTAAATTTGATGAGTCGTTGAATTAACGTTATTGATTGTTTAAGATTTAGATTTAGATTTATAACAACCTCGACAATAATAATAATAATTTAGAAGTTATATAACACGTTACAGAGGAGCGATAACAAAAGCACGTCCGCACAGTTCAACGTATGACAAAATATTTAAGCCAAAAATATTATAAAACAAAAAAATTTAAATTTTTTCATAAAATAACCTTTTTTTTAGAAAAAGTCCATAATTAATACTAAAAAGATTTATATTATTTAGAAAGTGCAAGTTTTTACCTTTAATTTGATATACATATTATATTATGATTTGCTGTTGAGTTTTCAGAATTCAGTGATAAAAAAATATAAATGCATGTATCTGCAAATGCATATTGTAGTTAATTAAGCAGGTTGGCTTTCCAATATGGCCGTTCGTTAAAGGGACGGTGGCGAAAGGTAAGTAGGTGTGGCGCCTCTTACCCACTTTTTTGGAGAGTGAATGAACCGCCATTGACAAAAATGCAACCTCCGACCACCTAGGTCCCCTATGGTTCCCTAGGGACCCCTTAGAAATATGGCCAAAAATCACAATTTTCATTTGCGTTTTTCGCTTGAAAAATGTTAAATAATCATTTCCACAAGACAATTTTATATACACATTTTTATATACAAGACCATGCGCGTAGCCAGAACGAAATTTAGAGGGGGCGGGGCGGGCCCTTACAAAAAAAAAATTCAAAACCAATAACTTACTTACTAAAAAATTCTTTATTATAGCTTAAAATTATTGTAACCAATCGAGATAAATATTTTGTAACTAACTGTTGTAACTGTATAAAACTATTATTATTATTGTTAACTTTTTACTGAGCATGTTTATTTTACGAGGAGGAAGCATCGAAAGCTTAACCCCGTCAGTGTGAGACTTTAACCCAAACTAAACTTCCTACCGTCATGTAGGAGAATAGATCTCTTCTTCTTCTTCTTATTTGGCGCTGTAACCGCCAAAGCGATTTTGGCCAACTGACGCCAATTGGAAATGCTAAGTGAAGCCAGAATACTTTCAGAGCTGGGGCGTCGGTGTCCATTCGAACGACATGGTCAAGCCAGTTGAGCCGCTGTATTTTAATTCGCCATATACCAGCACGGGCATGATGAGTGACTTATAGTGTGGTTTTCGTACGTCGAGAGAGGACTTTACTCCTGAATTGCCTACTCAGTCCAAAGCAGTACTTGTTGGCAAGAGCGATTCTGCGTTGGATTTCCATGCTGACATTATTATCGGTGTTAATGCTGGTTCCCAAGTAAACGATATTCTCTACTTTACTGTCAAAAGTGACGTGGGTGCCAAGGCGCGAATGTGCTGATTGTTTGTTTGATGACAGGGATACTTCGTCTTGTCCTCGTTTACCACCAGAACGATTCGCTTTGCTTCCTTGTCCAACTTGGAAAAGCCAGGACAGGCTTCGCGGTTTTTGTTACCGATGATGTCAGTGTCATCGGTATAAGCCAGCAATTGTACGCTCTTGTAGTAATTTGTTCCTGAGCGGTTCAGTTCTGCAGATCTTATTATCTTCTCCAACATCAGATTAAAGAAGTCACATGAAAGAGAGTCGCCCTGTCTGAAACCCCGCCTGGTGGCGAACGGCAACAGAGCAGAGCTGGTGGTATTGCTCAACGTCATTTTTCACAGCCGTATGAGTTTTGAGGCGATATAGGAAACTCCTTTTAGTGCTGTTGAAAGCGGCTTCAAAGTCGACATATAGGTGGTGAGTGCCAATCCTTTTCTTGCGGGTCTTTTCCAAGATTCGGCATATTGTGAATACCTGGTCTATGGTAGACAATACATTCGATAAGACCTTGCAACCTATGCTTAGAGGGCTGATCCGGCGGTAGTTGGCACGCATGGCGGGGTCGCCTTTCTTGTGGATTGGCCAGAGAGCACTTGAATTCCAGTCGTTGGGCATGAACCTTATTACCTCGTTGCCATCGTAATTAAATAGCTCAGCTGACAGGCCGTCAGCTCAAGCAGCTTTGGCACTTTTCGTCATAGTCAGGCGCTGGGATATCGACTCCATCGTCATCGACTGGGACCTCGGGTTCGTCTTCTCCACTTCTCTCAGTTCTTCTGCCATTCAAAAGGGTCGAAAAGTGTTCCCTCCATAATCTGAGTACGTTCTGGACATCGGTCACTAGGTCGCCATGGTTGTTCCTACAAGAGTCTTGAAACCTTCCGTAAGTCGCTCAACTCTCTACTAAAAATTTCGAGTGTTTTTTTCTGTCGGCCAGCATTTCAAGCATTTTCTCACACTCCTCATCGTACCAGTAATGAGCGGGAAATGTGGTTTCACTGGGTGACAGGTAATAAGATCAACGGAAATAAGGCCAATGACTTTATTTCGCACCTTTTTAAAAACGAAATAAAATCCATTGACATTATTTCTCTTTCAAACATTAAATTTGCTTAGCTTCGCGCCACACCGAGCTCGCCGCGCTCGCGCTCCTGCGAGTCCTCGCGTACCCCGCGCGACTGGCGCGCACACCGCGTCACGCTACGCCTTCCCCGTCCCCACCGTGCTGTAACGCAGGTAGATTTATTTTTTGTATACGTTGAAATAAAATTTTTATATATTTTAAACATCGAGGGCTTATATTCAATAATACCCTCTATCTGCACACTTTTCACAAAGATGAGATTCTGATATAAAAATACACCTAAGCTTTAACTGTCGTCAGTGATATTAATACTACCTTATATAACGACAGGTAATAAGTCCCAGATGGTTTCTAAAATCACAAATTAGTTTTTGGGCAAATTGCAGATGGAGGGTATTAATGAATTCAAGCCCTCGATATTTCACATTTTTATATTTGTAAGTTATTGGAAGCAGGGATGCCAACTTGGCTCAAACCGTGCCTTTTGTCCGTATTTTACTTTAAATGGCACTTGATTTTTCAATTTGGCACAAAGTGCCAAAATGGCACTTTTGTAAAAAAAATAAAATATAAATACATTTTTGTGAAATCCTTTGCGTACACTTCTTTTTCTCAACTAAAATTTTCTAATTTATAAAGGCTGAAGACCTCTTACTGATGTAGACTTAAAGAAGTATTCAAAATTTATTCCAAATTTTAGAGGGGTATTCATGTGTGACACTTTACCCCGTAAACCATTTAAGAGAGAATGTGCAATAATAAATTTGGATAGTTCAAAGGGTCCGGGAACGCATTGGGTAGCTTACTGGAAAAACGATAATGAGATTGATTACTTCGATAGCTTTGGAAACTTACAGCCTCCTAAGCAAATAATAAAGTATTTAGGAAAAAACATTAACTATAACTATAATCAACAGCAAAGCTATAATTCATATAATTGTGGACATTTATGCTTAAAATTCTTATTATCAAAATAAATAAGTAATTATAAAACTTTCTTTTATTTCAAATTAAATTTTATTTGTTCTCATCATCAACATCAACAGGCCTTTCCATTCATATACACATACATATTAAATACTTAGCAATCAACTATGTGCACATTACTAACACACTTTTCTAGGGGTGGAGCATCTATATATGTATATACATATATACGTATGTACGTTTGTATATATTTCTGACTGCATACCAACACACTTTACTAATTTTCGATATATAAACCACCTGGTATCGGATTTGTTAGATTTCCATCAGCGGTACACCCTGTGATCGATTCCGGTTCTGAATGGTATCGGATTTCCATCAGCGGATCACCCTGTGATCAGTTCCGGTTCCGGAACCAGATTTGTCACCAGCGACATCTTGCGGCTTTTATCTGGGTTCTGAACTTGGATTATCGGCGACATCTTGCGGCGGAGCAGCAAAGCTTGCGGCAGAGCACCAGCAAACCGTATAGCGGTTTTGCACATGTGCAAGCAGCAAACCATATGCCGATTCTGGACCGGTGCAGGCAGCGCTGCTAGCAGCGCTGCTTGCACTGGTCCAGAACCGGCATAAATATACTACTATTAATATCACAACACTGAGGATTTGGCAATAACCTTTTTTATCTATTAAAAAACAACACTTTCGGGGCAATGTTTATTGTAAGAACAACATTTTTTTTCTTTGAATCGACATACTTTAAGCATTGTTGACGCTGTTTCCATTTGGATGAGGAAATAGCGTCAATGACTTTATTTCCAAGTTTTAGTTGACTTTATTTCGCTTTTGGTCAAATGACTTTATTTCGCACCAGGGTGGGAAATAAAGTCAATTGACCTTATTTCCGTTGATCTTGTTACCTGTCACCGTTTCACTGATCGCGCAAGTCGGTTTGTTGAAGAGTGCTCTCTCACAGCGGGTGTGAGACTCGAGCGCCGAATCCATTGGCCGTCTGTTTTGATTGCAGCTTTTCGACGTTCAACTTTCCTTGCAATGTTGGGGGCCCTTTTTTGCTGATCCGAGGTTGGGTCGTATATTGGATGCATCAATATAGTAGTACGAGTCGATGTTTGGCCCGCGGAGTGTACGTATGTACATCTAAAACACTGGAAGCATGCCTTCCGTCTATCGCAACATGCTCGATTTGGTTTCCCGTTTTATGCTAGAACCCAGTAATACATATTGCCAAGATTCGGGCTCCGGCGAAGTCGATCACCCTCAGCTAATATGTACGCTCTAAGCTAAGAGAGCCTTGGATGCACATATGAATGAGATGTTGAAGAATCTCGCTTTGATGCGGATTGTAGCTAGACTTTCGTCCACTAGAGTGAACGCCGGTCTCTCTCCCACCACAAATGCAACACCGAATTGCACTCCTTTACATGGCAACTGTAGTAGACGTCGGAAGGCTCCACGCTTACCTTCCTCGTCCCGTCCATCGCATTTCGTGGATGGCGGTGATGTCAGCCTTTATTTTCCCTAGGACATCAACCAGCCGGGCAGAGGCACCATCCCGATTAAGGGTTCGGTTGTTCCAAGTGCATACCCTAAAATCATAGTCCTTCCAATGTTTGCCGTGATCGTGGTCAAAAGAAGGGGGTATCATCCAAGGCATGTGTTTTTTTTTCATTGGGCATGGTTCTAACGTGGCGGGACCCAAACCCAGCGCACGTGGGCCACTCCCAGTTGAATGGCAGTCAAAAGCTTTGCAGTACTGGGAAATGTACAAAACATAGTGGTCAAAAGCGAATACCTCAACTAAACCCTGATGTATTTTTTAAATTCATAGCTCTACATACCTGTATAGTAAATCAAATAGCCGGACCAGATGTTATTCAAAATAAAAAATGTAAAAAATTAACTTTTTTCCACATACTCTGTAATATTCTTCCGCAATTTTGTAAGGTAAACTAACAATTTATAATCATTGCTTTGCAGAGAAATATCTGATCTTAAATTATACAGATAGGTATGTATAAATATGAGGACGTATTGAACATTTTGGGTATGTATGCAGATTTTATATGCTGGTATATTCATTTATGCTAAATATATTACTTGATTTTGTTTTGTCACACTTAAGAAGTAAACGTCTTGGCTGTTCACCCAACCGGTATATATTTTTATCCATAATTTCAGATTGTACGCTTAAAAAAGACACAAACATAAAGACGAAGGAATAAACAGTTGAACTATAAATGTATTTATAGTTTCCGTTCAATCCATTTTTGCTCATTGTCGACTGCAGCCAGGTTTTTACCCTTTTTAAATGGAAGTGCTTTGAAGTTAGAGAGAATAACTTGATACAGAACCGGATGATCCACATCAGGGATGCCGTTTGGATCTAAATAGATCCAATTGCATACATTTTTAGACGAATTTTTGCGGGATACTTATTTTTTCCGGTCAGTATAAATGTGGATACTTTTTTAAATAGGCCAAAATTTTATATTTCCTATAAAGTTTTTTTTCGTTCAAAAATCGATTTTTAGTAAAGATGGTAGAAAGCATTACGTTTTCTAAACGTATTAAGAATCGCTACTTAAGCGTGAAATTAAAGCATTTTATTTTTTGTGAACGAAGCAAAGAACATATGAAGAGATCTCACCAAAATAGGTATAAGCGCAATTGTGCTAATTAGCTTAAAAGGATGCTTTAAGCAAGATCTTAATATAGGTACATATCGTCGTTTAAAGTACAAAACCGCGTATCAACAAAATGCACAACCGCGTATTAAGATAATGCAAAACCGCGTATTTGACGTTGCATAAATTATTTTCTAAAGAGTAAAAACACTTATGTTTTAAAATGGTTCCCTTTTTTATAGAGCAATCGCAAATATGGCTAGTATATTTCAGAACGAATGGATCAGGATTAAGCCAAGAGCTTGTGTGAGCAAATCCAATTTTTGGTAGCAAATGTCAGTGACGCGGTTTTGCAGAATGACGATACACGGTTTTGTACTTTAAACGACGATATACATAAAGTAAATTATACTCTTTCTGTAGTAATCTCTTTCATATCACATATTTTCATTTGTTTATTTAAAAAGAAAGAAGATTTCAATGTAGTTTAAAAAACTAAATTTGATTTATTTAAGGAAACTTGTATGAATTTTTCTGAAAAGACTTTAAATACACTCTAAAAAAATTTTGTTTATTTGCGTATATTAAGAGAGGTAACCAGTTTCCTCTTTTAATGTGTGCAAATTTGCACGCCGTGTAATAAAATTAATCATTGCCTGTTTACTTTTACATACCAAATTTTTCGCAAAGAGCAAAATTGCACATAAAATGTTTAAAATAAAGTAATGTTTATTATTGGTAGGAAATGTGTTTGTAGTTTCAACATTTTTGCAATTTTAAACATTCTATATATGTGTATTTATGTGTATATTTTAAAGATCTCAAGTTCAAAATCAAATACTGAACATCTCATACGTATACAGATTCTTGTTT
>NW_016157933.1:161205-174959 GCF_001687245.7 Rhagoletis zephyria
ATTCAACTGGTTTATCTTATTATAGCATTGCACTTTTGTTTGGAAAATGTAGCTTTATTTTATTGCTAAATGTGGATGATTAAAAGGAATGATACCTTTTTTGGCACTTTTATTTTTCTATTTGGCACATTTTGGCACTTTTTTATCCTCAATATGGCACCTCATAACTAAGGATAGTTGGCAGCCCTGATTGGAAGATTTCTGCTGTGTTTTGGGGCAACAACTTTTCTGCAGTAAAAAAGCATATAATTTGTGTTTCAAAAGTGTGTGAAAACCAATCAATTAACTTATATGATCTCGGTTCCGATATTAAATAATCAATAATTGTTTATACCCGCATTTTGGCACATTGGCTCGTTGAATGTGCCATCTAATAAATAGTGTTGTCGTTCTCCTTAGCTGCTTTTAAATGATGTCGTCACAAATTGCTGGCGGAGACATGAATACAGTGTAAGAAAATTCTTTTTCTATAATTGTTTCCTTATAGAAAGGTTGGTTTCTTTTCCACCTTAGACATTCCGAATTCGTTCAAAATATGCTATTTTAAAACACAAAATTCTTTCAGTGTTCCTCCGGGGTTTTGAACATGGACTGTTTCTTCAATTTAATAGTGTTCGCTTTATTTTTGTTGAAACGAAACGTGTTTTGCAAGTTATGGATCATTTCTACGCTCTTTCTTCAAATATTTCTCGTTTTCCAGCTGTGCGCAGGCGTTTAGTTTTTCGCATCGTGTTTTTACATATTCGTAATAAAATTTTTTTTAGTAAAATCAATTGGTGGTAGTTCATGATTTTGTGTGGATTAATATCACAACACTGAGGATTTGGCAATAACCTTTTTTATCTATTAAAAAACAACACTTTCGGGGCAATGTTTATTGTAAGAACAACATTTTTTTTCTTTGAATCGACATACTTTAAGCATTGTTGACGCTGTTTCCATTTGGATGAGGAAATAGCGTCAATGACTTTATTTCCAAGTTTTAGTTGACTTTATTTCGCTTTTGGTCAAATGACTTTATTTCGCACCAGGGTGGGAAATAAAGTCAATTGACCTTATTTCCGTTGATCTTGTTACCTGTCACCGTTTCACTGATCGCGCAAGTCGGTTTGTTGAAGAGTGCTCTCTCACAGCGGGTGTGAGACTCGAGCGCCGAATCCATTGGCCGTCTGTTTTGATTGCAGCTTTTCGACGTTCAACTTTCCTTGCAATGTTGGGGGCCCTTTTTTGCTGATCCGAGGTTGGGTCGTATATTGGATGCATCAATATAGTAGTACGAGTCGATGTTTGGCCCGCGGAGTGTACGTATGTACATCTAAAACACTGGAAGCATGCCTTCCGTCTATCGCAACATGCTCGATTTGGTTTCCCGTTTTATGCTAGAACCCAGTAATACATATTGCCAAGATTCGGGCTCCGGCGAAGTCGATCACCCTCAGCTAATATGTACGCTCTAAGCTAAGAGAGCCTTGGATGCACATATGAATGAGATGTTGAAGAATCTCGCTTTGATGCGGATTGTAGCTAGACTTTCGTCCACTAGAGTGAACGCCGGTCTCTCTCCCACCACAAATGCAACACCGAATTGCACTCCTTTACATGGCAACTGTAGTAGACGTCGGAAGGCTCCACGCTTACCTTCCTCGTCCCGTCCATCGCATTTCGTGGATGGCGGTGATGTCAGCCTTTATTTTCCCTAGGACATCAACCAGCCGGGCAGAGGCACCATCCCGATTAAGGGTTCGGTTGTTCCAAGTGCATACCCTAAAATCATAGTCCTTCCAATGTTTGCCGTGATCGTGGTCAAAAGAAGGGGGTATCATCCAAGGCATGTGTTTTTTTTTCATTGGGCATGGTTCTAACGTGGCGGGACCCAAACCCAGCGCACGTGGGCCACTCCCAGTTGAATGGCAGTCAAAAGCTTTGCAGTACTGGGAAATGTACAAAACATAGTGGTCAAAAGCGAATACCTCAACTAAACCCTGATGTATTTTTTAAATTCATAGCTCTACATACCTGTATAGTAAATCAAATAGCCGGACCAGATGTTATTCAAAATAAAAAATGTAAAAAATTAACTTTTTTCCACATACTCTGTAATATTCTTCCGCAATTTTGTAAGGTAAACTAACAATTTATAATCATTGCTTTGCAGAGAAATATCTGATCTTAAATTATACAGATAGGTATGTATAAATATGAGGACGTATTGAACATTTTGGGTATGTATGCAGATTTTATATGCTGGTATATTCATTTATGCTAAATATATTACTTGATTTTGTTTTGTCACACTTAAGAAGTAAACGTCTTGGCTGTTCACCCAACCGGTATATATTTTTATCCATAATTTCAGATTGTACGCTTAAAAAAGACACAAACATAAAGACGAAGGAATAAACAGTTGAACTATAAATGTATTTATAGTTTCCGTTCAATCCATTTTTGCTCATTGTCGACTGCAGCCAGGTTTTTACCCTTTTTAAATGGAAGTGCTTTGAAGTTAGAGAGAATAACTTGATACAGAACCGGATGATCCACATCAGGGATGCCGTTTGGATCTAAATAGATCCAATTGCATACATTTTTAGACGAATTTTTGCGGGATACTTATTTTTTCCGGTCAGTATAAATGTGGATACTTTTTTAAATAGGCCAAAATTTTATATTTCCTATAAAGTTTTTTTTCGTTCAAAAATCGATTTTTAGTAAAGATGGTAGAAAGCATTACGTTTTCTAAACGTATTAAGAATCGCTACTTAAGCGTGAAATTAAAGCATTTTATTTTTTGTGAACGAAGCAAAGAACATATGAAGAGATCTCACCAAAATAGGTATAAGCGCAATTGTGCTAATTAGCTTAAAAGGATGCTTTAAGCAAGATCTTAATATAGGTACATATCGTCGTTTAAAGTACAAAACCGCGTATCAACAAAATGCACAACCGCGTATTAAGATAATGCAAAACCGCGTATTTGACGTTGCATAAATTATTTTCTAAAGAGTAAAAACACTTATGTTTTAAAATGGTTCCCTTTTTTATAGAGCAATCGCAAATATGGCTAGTATATTTCAGAACGAATGGATCAGGATTAAGCCAAGAGCTTGTGTGAGCAAATCCAATTTTTGGTAGCAAATGTCAGTGACGCGGTTTTGCAGAATGACGATACACGGTTTTGTACTTTAAACGACGATATACATAAAGTAAATTATACTCTTTCTGTAGTAATCTCTTTCATATCACATATTTTCATTTGTTTATTTAAAAAGAAAGAAGATTTCAATGTAGTTTAAAAAACTAAATTTGATTTATTTAAGGAAACTTGTATGAATTTTTCTGAAAAGACTTTAAATACACTCTAAAAAAATTTTGTTTATTTGCGTATATTAAGAGAGGTAACCAGTTTCCTCTTTTAATGTGTGCAAATTTGCACGCCGTGTAATAAAATTAATCATTGCCTGTTTACTTTTACATACCAAATTTTTCGCAAAGAGCAAAATTGCACATAAAATGTTTAAAATAAAGTAATGTTTATTATTGGTAGGAAATGTGTTTGTAGTTTCAACATTTTTGCAATTTTAAACATTCTATATATGTGTATTTATGTGTATATTTTAAAGATCTCAAGTTCAAAATCAAATACTGAACATCTCATACGTATACAGATTCTTGTTTAAAAATAGATACTTTTCAGTAGTAGTTTTACATGCTCTTTTTAGAGTGTACTTGCTATTTATTATACTTGCTTTGCAAAATACTTATGCACAAAAAATGTACTTTATAAATTGAAATTACAAATGTTTGATTTTATGCACATGTATTCCAAGTATGGGTTAAATTATGTATTTTTTATGAAAATGTTTGGTTTTCTTACAAATTATGAGATGTATATGTAAAAAAAGAAAATTGGATACATTTGGATACATTTTTGGCTTGGTCAGGGATACATTTTCTTGAGACGGCGCGGCAACACTGATCCACATATCCACTTCTTAAATCAATTTACTAATTATTTTGTTAGCGTTGGGAGTATAATTTGTTATACAGTATATATATAGGAAAGACTTTTAAAGTTAGGGGAAGCCGAAATTATCAAGCAAGCATTTCGTGGTAATATATTTCAATATCTAGGCAAAAATTTGGAAGTTAGGGGCTGTAACTACAATAGACATCACTGGGGCGGCAGCCCCAGGTTTACCACACAGAAAGGGAATTCTAGTTACCTCATCCTTTCCCAAGGCTACATGACTGGGGCGGTAGCCCCAGTTGGTGCACACCAAAAGGAGAATTATAATTGGCCGAAGGCCGCCTAAACAGAAAGGTGTTTTCTGCAAAAGGTGTTCAGCTCCGTTTCTTCGGCAATACAGAAAGGAGAATTCTACTTTGTAAGGGTTATGATCCCTAAGCGCGGCCGAAGGCCGCCTACGCAGAAAGAATTTCTGGGCAAAAGAAACTATGATATCACCCACACCTGTCACTTGTAATTACTTTTATTTTTTTTATCACGGAATTCTTAAACCTCAAAAGTAGATCATAATAAAATATGTATACCAAATTAAAGGTAAGAACTTGCACTTTCTAAATAATATATATGTCTTTAGCAGTGATTATGCACTTTTTTTTTTTTAATTATAACATTTTATTTGTTTTTTAATATTTTTTGCTTAAATATATAAGCAAGCAAACACATTTTATATATCTACTAAAAATAGATACTTTTCAGTAGTAGTTTTACATGCTCTTTTTAGAGTGTACTTGCTATTTATTATACTTGCTTTGCAAAATACTTATGCACAAAAAATGTACTTTATAAATTGAAATTACAAATGTTTGATTTTATGCACATGTATTCCAAGTATGGGTTAAATTATGTATTTTTTATGAAAATGTTTGGTTTTCTTACAAATTATGAGATGTATATGTAAAAAAAGAAAATTGGATACATTTGGATACATTTTTGGCTTGGTCAGGGATACATTTTCTTGAGACGGCGCGGCAACACTGATCCACATATCCACTTCTTAAATCAATTTACTAATTATTTTGTTAGCGTTGGGAGTATAATTTGTTATACAGTATATATATAGGAAAGACTTTTAAAGTTAGGGGAAGCCGAAATTATCAAGCAAGCATTTCGTGGTAATATATTTCAATATCTAGGCAAAAATTTGGAAGTTAGGGGCTGTAACTACAATAGACATCACTGGGGCGGCAGCCCCAGGTTTACCACACAGAAAGGGAATTCTAGTTACCTCATCCTTTCCCAAGGCTACATGACTGGGGCGGTAGCCCCAGTTGGTGCACACCAAAAGGAGAATTATAATTGGCCGAAGGCCGCCTAAACAGAAAGGTGTTTTCTGCAAAAGGTGTTCAGCTCCGTTTCTTCGGCAATACAGAAAGGAGAATTCTACTTTGTAAGGGTTATGATCCCTAAGCGCGGCCGAAGGCCGCCTACGCAGAAAGAATTTCTGGGCAAAAGAAACTATGATATCACCCACACCTGTCACTTGTAATTACTTTTATTTTTTTTATCACGGAATTCTTAAACCTCAAAAGTAGATCATAATAAAATATGTATACCAAATTAAAGGTAAGAACTTGCACTTTCTAAATAATATATATGTCTTTAGCAGTGATTATGCACTTTTTTTTTTTTAATTATAACATTTTATTTGTTTTTTAATATTTTTTGCTTAAATATATAAGCAAGCAAACACATTTTATATATCTACTTAAAGATAGATCAATTTTAATCGGTTACATAGTTTAGAAAAGTTAACATTTTAAAATATCACAAAAATTTTCTTTAACCTTTTATATCTTTACTTTTTAATTGCGGCAAATAATATTTATATAGTTGAAATCAGCGTAAAAAGTATTATCGGTCTGCATTTTTAGTTTTCCTATAGCTGAACGGTTGGTTATCTTAAGTCTAAGTCAGAATAGTTTTGGCCCAGTTATTCAAGTTTTTTGTAAATCAATCTTTGAAAAAAGTTAAAACAAACGCATCAAAAACCTCATTCTTACGATTCCTTTGAAAAGATTTTAAAATACTTTTATGCAGATTTTTTAAGCTTAATCTGTTTTGTAAACTGAGGGGAAAGTTTTTAAAGAAACTATTTTTATCCATAAAAAACTACATTTTTGGAGATATTTTCAAATCGGCCCACCTCACTTAAATCTTAATATTTTTCCGAAATATTTTGGTGGACATCTTAGAATATAATAAATTTTGTAATCCTGGCGGAAAAGCCGCAAAATTTTTTGGTGATGCAGTATATGTACATACATACGCAGCCATATAACTTGATTTCAAGAGAAACGAATTTTCATTGATAACTTTTTTTTGATAACACTGTGCGACAGCTCAAATCGGTATTGAGTAAAACCAAATGCAAGTGATAGTTTTTGAATTTCATTGAGTTTTTTTTAAATAAATACTAAAATTAGAGGTGTATGTATATAAAGAAAAAAAATCAGTCGCAATGCGTTGTATACATACATAAGTATGTACATATGTATCTGGACTCGCAAATCGGATTTTACGATTATAGTTGTCTGCATAACCCAATGCGAAAGAAAAACTTTATACGATTTTTTTAATATATAGGCGGACACTTATATATGTATCTATGCAAATACGTACATATCTATGCACATACATACATCATATGTACATATGTATGTATATCAGCATTATAATTGAAAGTACGTTTTGCTCGTCGCTCTCTTCATCGCTCCACTACATTCCTGTCTAGGAATGCTCGATATTTAAGAAAGTATCGATATCATGAATCGATTTAATTCATTGCATCTAAAATCGATATGGCGATATATCGGGCTGAGCAATATCGATATCGGAAAAATCGATGTTGAAAATCCTACTCCCTAATGAATGCAATTTTAGACCTGCCTATCAACTCACCTAATTGTGTTATTTCCATCTTGTATATTTACTGAGGATTAAAACGGCATGCCGGTCGACTCAAGCGGTGTGTCAAACTTAAAAGCTAAATAAATCACACAAGCTGCTGATTAAACCTACTTTAGGGCCGGTTACTCAATGTCTGGTTAACACTAATCTGCGGTCTTCGCTACCTTTCCCCGGTAGCGAAGACACTCGAGGCCTTGCTACTCCCGTACTTCACAAATCACCTGACCCCAGCGAAGCATCAGCATGGTTTCCGTAAAGTGCACAGCACAACAACAGCACTTAACGCCATAAACACTCAGATAACTCGTGGCCTTAACCGTAACCGTCCCTGTGAGAGAACGATTCTAGTAGCGTTGGACTTGTCAAAGGCGTTTGACACCGTCTGCCATTCCACGCTACTAGAAGATATAGAGGCCTCCTCTCTCCCACAGAGGCTCAAACGGTGGTCGGCAAATTATCTAAGTGGTCGACATTCGTCGGTAATGTTCAGAGACAAAACGAGTAAGCAGCGAAAAATAAAACAGGGGGTTCCTCAGGGTGGTGTCCTTTCCCCGCTACTGTTTAACTTTTATATTTCAAAGCTCCCTCAACCACCAGAGGGAGTCTCGATTGTCTCCTATGCCGACGATTGCTCGATTATGGCGACTGGGAATGGAATTGATGACCTGTGTTCGAAAGTAAACGGCTATCTCTCCGAACTTTCTCGCTTCTTCACTGCAAAGTGTCTAGCCCTCTCCCCTACGAAATCCTCCGCGACCCTGTTCACAACCTGGACGAAGGAGGTCAGGCTACCGCTGGGGATTCACGTCGATGACACACCAATTCCGACGGTGAATAACCCCAAAATACTCGGAGTAACTTTCGACAGCCTGCTCTCCTTCTCTGCGCACTCAACCGCTATTGTCAATAAAGTACAGAGCCGCAACAAGGTCCTCAAGTCGCTAGCCGGCAGTACCTGGGGCAAAGACAAAGAAACGTTGCTGGCAACATACAAGGCAATAGGCCGGCCGGTTCTGAACTACGCAGCGCCAGTGTGGTCGCCTGGGACTAGTAGGACGCAGTGGACGAAGCTACAGACCGCACAAAACACCGCACTGAGGACAGCGACGGGATGCCTCCTGATGACGCCTGAACACCACCTGCACGGCGAGGCGCAAATGCTCCCGGTGAAGGAGCACAATATAATGCTCTGCAAGCAGTTCCTGATTGGGACCCACAGAAGTGGCCACCCGTGCAGACAGCTGCTTGCAGAGGAGCCCTCGCCTAGGCACGTCAGGAGGCATCTATATGAACTAACGGACGAAGTCCAGAGGTTCATTAAGCAACCTCTGGACCCGACAGCCTACAGACAGGCCCTGAACGGCATTCACAGGGACTCAGTCTCGAGTTATGTAGACTCTAGACCTGTGAATGCCGTTCTAGGCACACCACCCCCGGACATTGACGAGACGGAGCTTCATCTGCCTCGGGAGACGCGCACCACACTTGCACAACTTCGCTCCGGCTACTGCAGCAGGTTAAACTCCGACCTGAGTAGGCTGAATGAGGATGTGCCTAATGAATGTCCGGCATGCGGAGAGACCCCACATGACTCGAAACATCTCTTCGCATGCCCGGCAAACCCGACATCCCTAACGACCTTGTCCTTATGGGCAAACCCCGCAGAAGCTGCACGCTTCCTAGGGTTGCCGTTAGTGGAACTTGACGACAACGACTGAGATACCAACCGATCTGGGCGGGGTTGTTGTAGCCGCTACAACAACAACAACAACTAATCTGCGGTTAAACATCGTTATCGACGTCTTCCATGCATACAACAGGGAGTCGGTAACGTCGATAACGATGTTTAACCGCAGATTAGTGTTAACCAGACATTGAGTAACCGGCCCTTAGTATTTTCCATTACACCTTTTTATAGATGAAAAATACATGTAAACTTAAATATCGATATTGCGGGTAAAGTATCGATGTCTTCGATATATCGACCTTGGAATATCGATAAAAAAATCGTTTATCGTGCCATGAAATATCGATATTCCGAATAATCGATACGATATCGAACATTCCTATTCCTGTCCTTAGTTTTATTCAGATACTACAAATGTATGTTTTCTTCGAAGATACTACTGAAGTACTACCAGTAGAGTACACTACTTGCAAATACCTTTTACGCGCAGTAGTTGCGGAAGGCAAAGTAAATACTCTACGCGTCTTGCTATTGATTGGTAGTTTACTTACGCTTGCTGAAACTGGTTTATGCTTACTCACACTTGACTGGAACGATGAGAGTAAGGCTTTCTGCTCATTGGTCGTCCAATCATAGTTGAGTCATAGTTATCGTCATGAAGCAACGATTACATGACGATTACACTTCTGCACACTTGGTCGTGATATTTCAATTCATTTGGCGTCTAAAAATTCACTTGGAGCAGGTATTTTCTGTTTTTTTTGGTTGATATTTTCGCGAAATATTTACAAAAACCTGCAATTTTTTAAATATAGACTGTGCTGCAACATTTCTAGACGTAATTTTCCAGTAATATCTCTTCTTTTCTTTTCCTGGAATGTGTTTTGTGTATGCACACAGAGACTTAATACAATTTCGTCATATTTTATAGTTAAAACGCTCATATTTATTAAATTTTAATGCAATTATCCACTTTTTAATAATTTCCACAGATTTTATGCAAAAAAATACTAATTTTTATACAATTTTAATGCAAATATTAACTTTTTCACTAATTTTCCCCCATAAAATGTAAACAAACAATGCGTGCACAACGATTTGCGCGGCGCAGATGTTTAATGTCTTTCAATGATAGTTAAAATTTAAAGATTTTCTTTTGAAACAGGTAATGGACCAACAAGATCCATATGAATATGTTCAAATCATCCAGATGGAATGTTAATTTTTTGCACAGGCGTCTTAGTAGTAGTGGAATTACATTGCCGTAGTGACAGCACCAGTGACACTGGCAGCATCGGTGTCAGTGATCAGCTGTTTACTGTATTATTGCCACTCAATTACAATAGAGCAGTGAGCAGTAAAAAGTGAAGTTTTTAAAATTGCAAAAATGAGTTTAAAAAACAGGAGATTAAAATCTCTTATTGAGCTCTACGAACTTTATTATATAATATATTAAATTAAAGCTAACGCGCATATGGGTTTACGAGTTTTATACTGAGGACGAAAGGCAGTCGCATGGATTTTTTCAAAACGCATATCAAATTATTAAACAAAAATATAGCCGTGAGTTCCGAAAAGTTACTAGGATGAGCCTTCCTGTATTTAATTTGCTGTTAAATTTGATGAAGGAGAAATTAGAAAAAAGCACTATTAGAAGATCTATTGAACCTGATTGCAGATTAGTTTTGACTTTAATGCAAGTGAACATTTTACTTTGTTCTATATTTCTGAATAAAAATATATCAAATCCTTTAGGTTTTTATCGCAAGGTGCCAAATGGCAGACAATTGCTTGGATGTTTCGGATGGGATTATCAACTGGTCGATCAATTGCTCTGGAAACAAGTCAACATATATGGAATGAGCTGCATGTCATATATCTAGCACCACCTAATCAATCTGAATGGGAAAGAATCGCTACTGACTTTTTCTATTTGACTGGACTTCCCAATTGCGTTGGGGAAATCGACGGGAAGCATGTACAATTGAAATGTTCTGCTCATTCCGGTTCTTTATATTACAACTATAAAGCGTTTTAAAGTGTTGTGCTCTTAGCCATTTGTGACAGCAACTATTGTTTCACAGCTGTAGATATTGGGGCCTATGGTAGTCAGAGTGATGGTGGAGTTCTACAGATGAGCGAATTCGGAAAAAAGCTTTTGAAAAAATGAAATTGACTTGCCACCCAAGATTAAGCCATGCAACGCAAATGTTGCAATACCGTACTACTTTGTAGCAGACGCTGCGTTTCCTATGCGTATGAACATTATGAGGCCTTACGCGGGACGCTCGCTTCCATACGACAAGGCGGAATTTAACAAAACACTCTCAAAGGCCAGATCAAAGATTGAGAATACTTTTGGAGTAATGACAATGCGCTGGCGAATACTTAGAGATGGTCTGCAATGCTCTCCAGAAAATGCAATCAAAAATATACAAGCTGTGGTAGTTTTACACAACTTCGTAAAAATGAACGACGGTACATATTGTCCTCAAACTGCGGTTGACCACTCTAATGGCAACGAAGAAATGGCAGGTCTTTGGAGGAAGCGCATTCATCCCTTAATGCAAACGAGGTTGTTTTCTCGTTACAATGCTCCCAGAGCAGCTTTTGGTGCTCACGATACTATAAAGGATTACTTATTAAATCAAAACTCTTCTTAGAAAATATTTACGGTGAGGTCAATGAAAATCTTAAATCTTTTCGTATAAAATTAACATGAAAAAATTTGTTTTCTTCCGGTTTCTTTCTCAAAGTATGATCTTTTACTATTACAATAAACGAAATATAAAATAGCCAAAACTCGTCAAACTATCACTTAACTTAATCAGCTGACCACAAGGGTACGTACTTACAGAGGCATCCAATCCCGGACCATTTTGTGAATCCCGGGATTTCGGGATCTTCACTTGGTAATCCTGGGATATTTCGGGATATTATTACCATTAATTTAAATATGCTAACAAACTAGTTTTGCAGTCTTGCTTAGGGCGTATACTAGAAATAAAAATAAACTTGTGTTTTTAACCAAAGAAATATAAATGTCTTTATTTTATAGCACTTTAAAAAACTAATTACAAATAGAATAAACTAGAAACTATGGGACTGAAATTCATTCACATTGCAGTCGCAGTCATTTTTACAAAAAGTAAAAAATAAGAGATCATCTCTACACTTGCATATAGTATATACATATACTTATGTATAAATACAAGTCAGACGGATTTCGTAAAAAAAATGATTTCAAGTCTCCGATTCGCTTCAAATTTTGTATGGGTTCTATACATGACATAAGCTAACACGTATTCAACTTCAAAAATTGCAACTGTTAATACGTAAGTTAACTTTAGGACAATCATGCCCATCTTATATAAAGTAATGTTAAGCTCGTTTCTTGACCTTTAAAACGACATTAAGATGAAGTCTCTACGACGAGCAGAACCCGAGATATAACAATTTGAAGAAGTACATGAATGGTCAGAATCGCGAAGAAATTCGAACTTTGACAGATCATACATATATCCGAAGAAACAAAGAAAAAGTGTGAAATTTCTCATTTATATGCTATATATATTTTAAAATAGAATAATACTTGTGATATACATGGCAATAAGTTAAAACAACTTACAACAACTTTGGGTATTTCAAAAGTCCACTTTTAAATGAAAATTAGTAACTAAAATAATGAATTTACGACTAAATTAATAATTCTATATTTAATCTGGACAATCGAGTAGTAAATAAATACGAAATCAAATTTCAGCGTGCATATGTAGATAGTCTACATTTTCCCTACAATTCAATTTTACTATTCCATAATTCAACTTTGATTGTTTTAATTTATTGCTACAGAATCATGTCGATTGATGCGCCTTGAGTGTCAGTAAGCAGTACTGCCAATTTTAGCGCACTTTCTAAATTTACTGCCGCTGCCGAAGCAAATCAGAAGGGATATAATTAAATTGAAAAGCAGAAATTACCTAAAAATGGAAGAAAAAATTATAGAATTCGTGCGGAATAACAAAATATTGTACGATAAAATGCACGGCGGTTATAAAAATATTATAACTAAAGAGAAAAAATGGGAAGTGCTTGCATCTACAATTGAACAACCAGGTTAAGTTGATATTTTTCATAATTTTATGTAATTATTCTATATTTTCCTATATAATATGCAGTTGACAAGGTGAAGAAAAGGTGGAAGACAATTCGTGACCGGTACTTTAGAATTTTGAAGGAGAACAAAATTGCGACCACTTCGGGAAGTGGACAGCAGCCCTGTGCTGCAGACAAATATAGTATTTTGATCTGCAAACCTTTTTAAGAGAATGTGAACACAGCAACAAAAGGTGGGTACAAATATTATAATATCGCTGATATGGGTTCAAGTCGTAACACGTACTTTCTGTAGCACTGTTGGTAATTTTCGATCTGAAGAGGTAGACTGCGACGACGGCGAATTTCTTATGGAAGAAGTAGCCGCTCCAAAGCGTACGCCGAGCAAACGGCATGCAGAAAACGAAGTACATAAGGAAATGCTCGATGCCATCAATTCATTTTTAAAAATAAGGACGAAAGTGAGAGCCCAGTAATGATGTTTATGAAGAGCATTGCTGTGCAAGTAGAAGCTGCAACAGTTATTAAACCTTCCATCAAACATTTTAGCGGTTGTAAGAAATGAAATAGCGGAAAGAAGTGTATACGAGATTGCATACGCTTAAAAAGTCGTTCATTCAATTCATTTAAAAACTTGTTTTGCGCGGGATACAAATTGGGGTTTTTTTTTATAAAAATTCACGAATTGCGGCTGGGCGGCACGAGTGTGGAAAAAATTCTGATTCTGACAACCAAATGTCATTCCTTCTTATTCCCTTTCGTGCGCTGTCAAAGGGGGCCTGCCTTATCGGCATCAGTGTTACCAACTACTTATATCGCTACTTAAAGTGGTTAAAACATTAGGGGAGTTTTAGACTTCAAAAATATTAAGTGCAATAATTCAATAATTCAAATAGCGATTTTAAGCTAAGTACGTTATACAAATAAATGGATATAATGATGTATGAATGCGTGTGTACAATAAGCATGTAATTTTAATACACATACAAATAACTAAGTACAACTAATGAGTAGATT
>NW_016157933.1:177048-178968 GCF_001687245.7 Rhagoletis zephyria
ATTTTTTATGTTTGAAATGCAACCGTGGACGCCAGCTGGCAGCGAAACTTGCAAATTCCTGCAAATTTGCGTTCGTGCAGAAATTTGCAAGTTTCTCAACATGAGAGAGAATTTGAGAGAATTTTTTCTTACTCTCTGATATTTTGAGTGTTGGATAATTCTTGCTGGATTTTCGACGAACAAACCTAATAAAAACTATACTCGAAAAAAATAGCTACCCTAAAGAAACAATACAAAGGCTAATAGAAACAACGGCAAACAAAATTCGCACCTCGAATAACAACAGAAAAGGAACCGTAGAAAATACAAACAAAAAACATGTGGGGTTAACATACATCTCGGGATTAACAAATAATCAAGCTCTTAGGAAAATCATTAAAAATGATAGCATTATATATGCTCACAAACCACACAACACGCTGAACAGAATATTTACGAAAACTAAAGATAAAGTTGAGAAAGAGCAACAACACAAAATGAAAGTTGTAGCAAGTGCTACGTGGGCACGACAAAACGAGCGTTGGGTATAAGGATCAACGAAAATAAGGCGGTCGAGATAAATAAGAAAATGACAACAGCCCTGGCTCAACACCTCACGACATTCAAGCACACAGCTGACTTCGCGAACACGAGGATTCTAGACGTGGAAAGAGGAGAATAACATTGGAAAGCCTACGTATACAACAAAAGCTGGACAGCGCGATGAACTTCAAAGAAGACGTGGACAAAAAAAATAACGCCTACACAGCTGTCATCAAACAAGTATACAAATAAGAGCAATAAAGAATTTTATGTACACATACATAAATATACTTGTTAGAATGTACATTCGTCTGTGATATTTATTTGTGTAATTAGTAGATTAAATGTGAGTTGAAAAAATGTCCAAATTGTATTAGTTCTGATTATATTGTAATTCATGTTGTTTATTGTTTAATAAAACCAGACTCCCTGAGGAAGACCCAAAACGCGTAGGAGGGAAAAAGAAAACAATCTTTCATTTTTCTTCTCATCGGCCGAAGCAGCTCCAACCCAGCAAACAATAAACATTTTCTAGAAGGTAGAACATTCACTGTTTACACTGATCATAAGCCTTTAACACATGTTCTAAACTCTAAATCTGACAGAACATCTCGACAAATTCGACACTTAGAGTACATTGCACAATTTGCAGACGACATTCAATACCTTTCTGGAAAAGAAAACATAGTTGCTGATACCCTTTCACGTATTCCAGATGTTAACATGAGTTTAGCCCAAGACATAAATTTGCAAGCATTATTCGAGGAACAACAAAAAGATCAAACACTTTGTGACGTAATATCGAACCAAAATTCCAACAGAAATTAATAAATCATTTTTGATAAAATTCATTCTTTATCACATTCAAGTGTCCGTACAACTAGACGTTTGATTCAATCAAAATATTTTTGGCCTAATATGCGCAAAGAAATAAATAATTGGACTTCTACTTGTATAAGTTGTATAGTTTTAAGGGTTAAGAAACGCTTTCCAGCAGAAATTAGTGATAATTTGTGATAATTATCTGTTAAGAAACAAGGCTAATGCCGCAGTGGCAGTAATCAGCTGGTATTTTAGAAACAATTTGTTCGAGTGGTAACTCTTACATATCAGTAGTGTCAGTCATGATTCAACTTCAATCGTCGAAAATCCAGCAAGAATTATCCAACACTCAAAATATCAGAGAGTAAGAAAAAATTCTCTCAAATTCTCTCTCATGTTGAGAAACTTGCAAATTTCTGCACGAACGCAAATTTGCAGGAATTTGCAAGTTTCGCTGCCAGCTGGCGTCCACGGTTGCATTTCAAACATAAAAAATTTTTATAGAATTTTTAAAATTCTTTCGGATGGCCAAAAACAGGATATACATGTATATTTCTTGTTGTTCTGACTTTCTTT
>NW_016157933.1:181409-182378 GCF_001687245.7 Rhagoletis zephyria
AGCCTTTATAAATTAGAAAATTTTAGTTGAGAAAAAGAAGTGTACGCAAAGGATTTCACAAAAATGTATTTATATTTTATTTTTTTTACAAAAGTGCCATTTTGGCACTTTGTGCCAAATTGAAAAATCAAGTGCCATTTAAAGTAAAATACGGACAAAAGGCACGGTTTGAGCCAAGTTGGCATCCCTGCTTCCAATAACTTACAAATATAAAAATGTGAAATATCGAGGGCTTGAATTCATTAATACCCTCTATCTGCAATTTGCACAAAAACTAATTTGTGATTTTAGAAACCATCTGGGACTTATTACCTGTCGTTATATAAGGTAGTATTAATATCACTGACGACAGTTAAAGCTTAGGTGTATTTTTATATCAGAATCTCATCTTTGTGAAAAGTGTGCAGATAGAGGGTATTATTGAATATAAGCCCTCGATGTTTAAAATATATAAAAATTTTATTTCAACGTATACAAAAAATAAATCTACCTGCGTTACAGCACGGTGGGGACGGGGAAGGCGGCCGGGGGGGCTGCGGCGTAGCGTGACGCGGTGTGCGCGCCAGTCGCGCGGGGTACGCGAGGACTCGCAGGAGCGCGAGCGCGGCGAGCTCGGTGTGGCGCGAAGCTAAGCAAATTTAATGTTTGAAAGAGAAATAATGTCAATGGATTTTATTTCGTTTTTAAAAAGGTGCGAAATAAAGTCATTGGCCTTATTTCCGTTGATCTTATTACCTGTCACCCAGTGAAACCACATTTCCCGCTCATTACTGGTACGATGAGGAGTGTGAGAAAATGCTTGAAATGCTGGCCGACAGAAAAAAACACTCGAAATTTTTAGTAGAGAGTTGAGCGACTTACGGAAGGTTTCAAGACTCTTGTAGGAACAACCNCTCGCAGGAGCGCGAGCGCGGCGAGCTCGGTGTGGCGCGAAGCTAAGCAAATTTAATGTTTGAAAGAGAAATAATG
>NW_016157934.1:0-21172 GCF_001687245.7 Rhagoletis zephyria
ACTGCCCAGTCGACACCTCCCGCTCGACAAGCGCAGTCAAGCTCCAATTACAGCGAGCAACCGTGCTGTTCAAAACCAGCACAAATACAATCATTGCACACCGACAATTATAGCAAAATTCTCCTTCCAACTGCCATGGTCGCAGTTGAACACGAAGGGGAATTGTTTCAACTTAGAGCCTTGATTGATCAAGGCTCACAGAGAACTTTCATTTCCTCGAAAGTTCAGAAACGGTTGAAACTACCATTCGAACATTCCAAGCTCGAAATTTCCGGCATGGGTGGGCACGTAGTACAAAGCTCCTCAAAGCTTTGTCTACTCACATTGGTTGCACCCAAAACCATGCAACGGATAAACACACAGGCTATCGTGTTACCTCAGCTCACGAGGCACATGCCTACATTCACCAATAGCCATGAAAACTGGCAGCGATTCAAGATCCTTGAACTTGCTGACCCAAGTTGCCACATACCAGCTCAAACTGATATGGTAATCCGCAGCGATATACTTCCACAAATCCAGCTGGAAGGTATACAACAGATTTGCGATACTATACTTGCGCAAAGAACAGTATTTGGCTGGATTCGCAGTGGTCCAATAACCAAAAATGTGGTGGCATTCCCGACACAAGTAGAAGAGTGCTCGAATGCAACTCTCAGCTCTCAGCTTCGAAAGTTTTGGGAAGAGGAGGAGATTCCACAACCTCCACAAATTTCACCTGAAGATCAGGCATGTGAGCATATATATGCAACAACAACGACTCGTGCCCCAAACGGTCGATACATTGTGCGACTTCCATTCAAGGAAGAATTTCCAAAAAAGCTGTCTCTAGGCCACTCTCGGTCTGCTGCACTCCAGCAGTTTTTCAGCATGAAGCGATCGCTCCAGAAAAAAGGAGACTTAGGCACAATGTACAACAATGTGTTGCAAGAATATCTCGACCTCGGTCATATGGAGCACACGAAGCCATTCGAGATAATAGCTAATGGCAAATACTTCTCGTTCTACTTGCCACATCATGCGGTCGTCAAACCAGATAAGGTANCACTCACCGATAAGTTTTCCTACACCATTCTGCCTGCATCGACATCGAATGCCGTCACAAAGTGACAAATTTTATCCTCCGTCGCAAAACTTTTTGACCCGGCAGAATGGCTGTCGCCAGTGATGATTCAAGCAAAGATTCTGCTTCAAGAACTTTGGCTGGATGGCGTTGATTGGGACGAATGTGCCAAACCCATAGCTTTAGCAAAATGGCAACAGCCAGCCATATGACACATCGAAATCCCTCGATGGGTTANTGTGAGCATATATATGCAACAACAACGACTCGTGCCCCAAACGGTCGATACATTGTGCGACTTCCATTCAAGGAAGAATTTCCAAAAAAGCTGTCTCTAGGCCACTCTCGGTCTGCTGCACTCCAGCAGTTTTTCAGCATGANCAATTAGCAGATGATACGATAGCGACATTTCCCTTGGCTGCCACAATACTTAAAACCGAAACGTATGTGGATGACATCCTATCCGGAAGTCATGATATTAACAACGCCACTGAATCACTCGTTCAAGTGATCAAAGCGCTGAAGTCAGCTGGTTTCATACTTAAGAAACTAACGGCCAATCATCCTGCCATTTTAGAAAAATTTCCAAAGGAGGATCTTCTCGACTCCAACTTTTTGAAATTTGAGAGCGCTTCCACAACCAAAACTCTTGGTATACAATGGAACGCACTCACCGATAAGTTTTCCTACACCATTCTGCCTGCATCGACATCGAATGCCGTCACAAAGTGACAAATTTTATCCTCCGTCGCAAAACTTTTTGACCCGGCAGAATGGCTGTCGCCAGTGATGATTCAAGCAAAGATTCTGCTTCAAGAACTTTGGCTGGATGGCGTTGATTGGGACGAATGTGCCAAACCCATAGCTTTAGCAAAATGGCAACAGCCAGCCATATGACACATCGAAATCCCTCGATGGGTTAACTTCACTCCGGGGCAAGACACCCAAATCCAAGGGTTTTGCGATGTCTCGGAAAAAGCATATTGCGCTGCGATTTACATCCGCGTAAATGCCAGCAACCAAACTAATTCCACTCTCTTGGTCATCAGAGACCACTCGCAAAGTCGCCCCATTGAAGACGGTAAGTTGCCACGTCTGGAGTGTGTGGTGCAGTCTTACTCGCAAAACTTGTCGCAACTGTTCGAAAACAGCTCACATAGGAATCGTGCAACACATTCTTATGGTCAGATTCAGAGATTATGCTAGCTTGGCTTGAAAAGCCACCATGTACATGGAAGACGTATGTATCCAATCGTACCTCCCAAATCCGGGAATATCTTCCAACCGGTATATGGCGCCATGTTGCCAGCCAAGACAATCCAGCCGACCTCGGCACCCGCGGTTGCAAACCGCAGGACTTGGCAAATTCCCCACTCTGGTGGCACGGACCAAAATGGTTCTCTTGCCACATGGATGCATGGCCAAGTTCAAATGCATGCAGTGCATCTACACCAGAAAAGCGCAAGGTGGAGGTATGTCACGCGCTCGAAGAAGAGGTCGATTTTCTTGATCGCTTTTCTTCTTGCTCTCGGGCACTCCGCGGGACTGCGTACATGTTCCGCTTCGTGAGCAATGCCCGCAACCAATCAAAGGGGTTAGCCACAATCACCTATCCACATCTGACACATAACGAATTTCAATATGAAAAAATTCGTCTTATCAACGCAGCGAAATCACGCCATTTTCCGAGCGAGAACAGCGCTTTGCAAGATAAAAAGCCACTTACAAAAAAAGACCTCTTCTTGTTCTCAATCCTTCATAGGACAAAGACGGACTTCTACGGGTTAATGGCCGATTAGCATATTCCACATTGAGCTATAATGAAAGGCACCCAATAATTCTCCCTACCGAATCGAGGTTCTGCCAGCTATATTTGGAGTTTTTACACTCGCTGTTTCTTCACGCAGAAACACGATTAATGCTCCAAATGGTATGGCAAGAGTACTACGTACCAAAGCTTAAAAATCTAATTAAAAAATGCATTTTTCATTGCAAAGTGTGCACGCTTTACAAGCAACAAACACGCATAAAATAATGGCCGCTCTACCCCCTGAGCGCTGCAGTTTCTAACTCCCATTTTCCACAACGGGAGTAGATTTTGCTGCATCGGTGCTAAGATCTACAACCCTTATCAAGGGATACGTTGCATTTTTTGTCTCTTTTTCCACAAAAGCAGTGCATATCGAGCTATGCTCGGATCTTACAACCGAGGCTTTTCGAGCAGCATTCGCCCGCTTTGTTGGCAGGCGAGGCTTCCCCTCAAAAATGATGAGCGACAATGGAAAAACGTTCATTGGCGCCCAGCGCGCAACAGAACGCGACTTCGTTAAATTCCTTAACGAATGTTCCGCAGACATTGTCAAAAAATATGCCCCTCAAGGCATCAACTGGCAATATATACCACCCAGCGCCCCCCACATGGGCGGCTTGTGGGAATCTGCAGTGAAAAGCTTTAAAATCCATCTAAAGAAAACTGCTGCAACCCACAAGTTTACTTTTGAAGAATTCACGACGCTTTTGGTGCGAATTGAAGCAGTCCTCAACTCGTGGCCTCTGTCCGCACTTTCCCAAGACCCAGCTGATATGACATCACTTACTCGGGTCACTTCCTTCGAGGTGCACCGCTGTCGGCCATTCTCGAGCCTAATGCGGAAGACCTCTCTCTACTAAACCGGTGGGAGAAAGGCAAAGCACTTCACCACCAATTTAGTCGCCGCTGGAAAGAAGATTACCTCAAAGATCTCCAGAAGAGATAAAAGTGGAAGCCAGGCGACCTCGTCGTGATCAAAGATGATTCGCTCCCCCCACCGAGTGGCGATTGGGACGAATCGAGAACGTTCGCCACGGCCCTGATAACTACATACGTGTCGTAGAAATAGACTGGAAAAAGGCGCAGAAGAATCCGCGCAACCAGGCGCCGCAACCGCCGCGCAAGAAGGCGGCGCAGCGGACGATCACGCGCACTCCCCAAGGCCTAAAAACGGCCAATACCAGGGCCGCACCACCCACCGCGTTCTGGGTAACACAATCCGCGCCCTGAAAGAGCTGCAGGAGACACTCAGAAACGCATTCCTGCAGGGCGGGGATGATGTTTAAGCCACCGCTTAAACGTAATTTCAGCGGCTGTGCGCGTATCCTTTGGCCGTAACTATGTGGAGTCGAAGCGACTCCGAAAATGATTCCCGAGCGCGCACGGCCGCCTACTATCATCGTGCCAAATTAGCGACACGTCAGTCCAGCAATAAACGTCGGTCTACGCGCACGCGCCCTTCAAAACCTATTTGTGAAATAAACTGTGTCTTCACAGCTGTAAATATACAGACATATACATAGATTGCTATATACTTGTAAACTGAAAGTTTAAATATAATCAAACATTTTGTGAATTGAATCTAAAAATTTAAAACAAAGTCTTTCCTTGTATCGGAAAAAGTGTGTGTGTGCAAGGTGAGTGCGAAAGGCGACCAGTGGATTTATTCACATTGTTTGCTTACTGTCCAATATTTTTTTTTTATAAAAAAAACAGCTTATTATCTAACAAAAACTATATAAACCCAAATTTCAAACTGAGAAAAATTAGAGGAAATTCAATAAAATTAGAGCAAACTTTTTATTAAGATTATTGACGGTGCCAAGCATTTTCTTCCATACAAAGTGTGTTCGAAAATTTTTTTGTATGGAATAAAATAATAACACTATTCGCAAAAAAAAAGTTATCAAAAATCAACGCGAATTTTTAGATACTTGAAACTTGCACTTTCTTAGGCTAGAATTTAATGCGCCATAAAACTGCGTACCTAAAATTTTTCTAGAAAATCTTAATAAAAAGTTTGTTGGAAAAATTGTTTGCTGAATTTTTCTAATATTTCAATAAAGTTTGAAATTTGGGCTTATATTGTTTTTATTAGACAATGAGCTGTTTTTTTAAATAAAAAAATAATAAACAGTAAACAAACAATGGAAAAAACCGAAACTGGTCAAAATATCGTGTTCCTATTAATTTTTAGATGACTGTATGAGTGTACATATGTAATTTGAAAAGGAATAGACTCTTATGGATCTAAGATCTTATTTTGCATCTCTTATTTTATAAAATGATTTGTTTAAAGTTAATATTAACAATGTGATCAAATTCAGAGTCTCATCAGCTTCTTAGAACGCTTTCATCAGCTTTCTTAGAAAAAGCGGTATCAATTTGGAAGGAGAGCAGTGGAAGTTCTTGGTAAATGCGACGAATATGCCTTTCCATTGATTAACAAACTTCTCCGCATTCTGGTCACACTTCTAGCTAGTAACGCTACTTCCGAAAGAAGTTTTTCAACCCTTCGCCGGTTAAAAACATGGTTGCGTAGTACCATGAATGCAGAAAGACTGATAGGTCTAGCATTTTTACGCGTACACTTAGATATTGAAATTGACACTGAAAGGATAATAGAAATATTCGCATAACGAAAGGAAAAATTGAATTTGCAATTTAAATTATTACAATAAAAACTCTGAATAAGTTGTTAAGTTACCTAATTACATCCTGCATTTTACCAACATTGTAAGCAAGAAAAAAGTATTTATATATATATATATTTATATATATATTGCATTAATAAACCCAAGGTATAACTTTACATCTTGTGTTTTTTTTTTGTTAAATTGTACATGCAAGTGTTTTATTAGACCTTGCACCAAATTCACAAAATGAAAAGCAATATTATATCACAAAACACTTTACTTCACACTTAATAAAAAATACTCGAACCTATATTTGCATGAAAAATAAATTAGGGTTAGATGCTTGTAATTTAACGTTATTTGACAAGTTGATCCCAATCGATCTCAAATTTGTACTTTCTCTATAGAAATTTTAGGTCTATNTCATAGATTGTTTATAATGACTTTTGCTAAAATTTCAAAATCAAAAGTTATCAAAACAAATTCTATGGGACTGAGAAATATTAATTTAAAATTTTTAGCCCATTTATAAAAGCGTTGTATATTAAAAAGTTTTTAATTTAATTTATATTCGTTTCGATTCGAAACGAGTAATCATTCGATCACAAATGCCACGATTCGGGCCCTGAATTGCTTAATACATTGTTTACATTACTAATGAACCTCGAATCGCGGTTATTGGATGTGGTAAAGATTTTTGATAATAAAATTTTACGGTAACCAAATTATCGGTTACTTGCAGAGTATACCTGTAACCATGGTTCAATAATGAAAGGTTTTGTAAGAAAAACTTTCTCTCGCTCTAATTTTATCAATGACACTCCCACCCTACTCCTAAAAACAAAAACAGTGATATTTCTTTCCAAATTTCTTTGCCGGTTTTAAGAACATTTTTAATTTTTAGTAGTGAAATTTTTACTTTTTAAATTTGAAGAAATGTTTGTTCTTCATTCGCTGGGGGCAACATGACAAAATGGATGAGAATCGTTAGACTACAGAAATTCAATGTAGGCTAAAGAGACGAAATTCCCTTAAATGCCGAAATGTATTTGTCGATATTCGTGGAGACCTCTTGACTCTGCCAAGTCCCTGTAAAGTAAAGCGCGCGTTCTGGTAAATGAGTCAACGAAGGTATTTAGGTATTGTCCTCCACAACACAATCCTGGTGTCTCCGAATGAGACTTTGACGCAATAAAATATTGGCAAGCCGCGTCCATGGGCTCGATAGTAACACAGGCCAGTAGAGCTGTCAAACTATCGATAGTCAAGTCCATCGATGTTTTGCGATAGTCTTAAGGGTGACTATCGATACTATCGATAGTATCGACCCATTTCATATGTTTTTCTAAATCCATTTATTTTTCGTTATCATGCTTTTATTAATTTGTTTATTTTATCGGCTCATGGTTGCATTTTAGATTCGAGAAATATTGCTAGAAATTCATTCGCTGTGTAGATAGTCAAAAAGCGATTTCAGAAATTTTCTCTGCAATTCGCCTTTCGGAAATAAAAAATGTCTTTACATGCAAGGTGCCACTGCTCATGCAACTGCTTTCTGCAATTTCTCAATTTGACAGTCTTTTGAAATACATATACTGCATTGCCCGGTATGACACGCTCTTAAAACGGCAATATAACCTCTGCTATTTCCACGCTAAAAATAAAAAAATGGCGCTTTTGGAAATAATGCAATGAACCAACTAAACAGATTACCCAGCACGGCATCCGCGTATTTGTAATTGCATTTGAGAAAAAAATAATAATAGCAAATAACGTAATTTTTTCATCGGTTGTTTCATTAACACACATGGTTTCATACCGTTTTATTCACATGGCGGCGAAAAAATGACGTCACTGCAAAAAAATACTTTCTCGCACACCGTCCTAGGTGATCTTTATTCGTTCGTTCCTGAAATAATGCTGCCAATTTTTGTTCTCTTTGAACCAATACGTGCAAATATCAAAAGCGCTAGGAAGGAGAATACGCTATCAATGAAGCGATAGTGGCGATAGTACTAAAACTATCGATAGTTATTTCAAGTGACCAGACTATCGATACTATCGATAGTATCGTCGATAGTTTGACAGCTCTACAGGCCAGCTCGGTTTAGGCAATGCCGCGATGTAATTGCACACTTACGGCACTTCTCATTTGACGATGTAGATAACGTACCCTGTCTCAGTCGTTCAGTAGCGTGTTCCTTTTATTCTTCCGGAGTTCATCCGGCACGAATCGCCAATCGCGACTGTGTAAGCCAATGTTTAATATTCTGACGGTGGTATAATCTCCCCAGCACACTAAAAGTGCAACATCAAAGAACTCGAATTACCATATTCGAAGCAATCGAGCCATAACCGCGAAAGAAACGTAAGCTCCAAATGTTTTTATTTGTCGTGTTTTTAATAAATATTCCATAAGTTTTCCACAAACAAATAGCTTCTTCATATCCATCATCTGGAAAACAAATACAACAAAAAAAATCTCAATGTGAACCATTCATTCTCGAGTTAAGCGCCGTCGAAAGTTTGGCATACATATACATAGAAATATTTATTTTTAGTAACAATCAGGGCTTATATTCGATGTAAATAAGCTTGTTTAAATTAGATAATTTTTGTTTTAAAATACCACCATTCACTATTATCCACACCTTTTTGTGGAATTTAGCTACCATTTTAGGAAGTGTGATTGAATTCTTTCCCTTTTCTCCTGCTTCCAAAAACTATCCCTGTGGGTGGGAAAAATTCTACTTACAAAACCTTTAGTAATTGAATCATGACCTGTAACTATATCTTTTTGTATGCTCTTTGATATGAGTATGACACGTTTTATAACGTTCTATAAGCTAAATTTTTTTATTGCAGGTTGGTACAGGGGGCATGGACTCTAAAGTGAAGGCTGCTACATGGGCGTTGGATCGTGGTGTTAGTGTAGTGATTTGTAACGGCATGCAAGAGAAGGCGATCAAAACTATAATTGCTGGCCGAAAAGTTGGTACATTCTTTACTGAATCCACAGAAAGTTTCTCGACTCCAGTAGATGTGTTGGCTGAAAACGGTGGGTGCATGAGTTTTAGATAGATCATATATCATTTGGTGTGTTTTGAAATAGTTTCTTCCTTCACCGCCATTAAAAATTTACTAACTTAAATATGAAATATACATATAGTCCTAGAAAAAATCGACGGGATATTAACCCTACCTAACAAAATTAAAAAAAGTCGTCTAGGTAGGATGGTTCGCGCATTTAGTCGTCCAAATGATAGAAAATTGCCTACATAAAATCGATTTATTGATAGAAACAAATTTTTCGTCAGTTTTACAATGTTTAGTTAATATGTTGCCAAAACCATATTTCTACGAATTAAAAAGGGCGTTATAAGTATAAACAACTCCAGAAATTTAATTATTTTTCATTATTTATTTCTCTATTATGCGGCCGCCTATTTACAGCATTACCTAACGTCCAGAATTTATGCGTATAGAAGTGGTAAATATTTATGGTAATACAATTTTCACGTTACAAAATCATCGGTAACTTGTAGCAGGCGTATTCTGCGCAGATAACTAAGTTGTTTTAACCGGTATTAAAGTTATCGTTTTTGTTAATAAATTTTTTTTATATTTTTCTGTTACAAAGTGTTCAGCAGCGATCGGAACGTACGTACAACAACAGACATAGTACATATCGACCCCTGATTGCGATTTTATCGTAAGCGACAAAAGGTAAATTTTATAGGTGAGTTTTTCTTTAATTCTTCCTTAAACAGTGTAAAAATTTAATTGGATTTAAATGAACAACAACATTATTGAATGCTAGCTTTTTAATAGGACAATTTATTTTTTGCATACCCCATTGTCTAATGGTAAAATGGCGCTTACAATATTTTTCTGGAACATGCTGAGAGGTAAGTTATCAAAGAATTGGAGCTTGCGATAGTTTTAAGTTGTATAATCAGGACATTTAAAAACGTAGGAGTGCTTAAAGATTGTTTGAAAAAACTGCATTTTAAGTCAATTAAGTATAAACACTGCCACTCAGCAGAATAATGGGGCTATTCGGAAATGCAGCAAAACAAAGCATCAGTCTATTTTATTTCTAAACTTTAATTGATGGAAATTTGCAATATGCGTAAACGCAGTTTGATGCCGAATTGGAACTTAGTTGGGCTTTTCCAGCAATTATAGTTTAGAAGTAAAAGACACTTCAGACTTCATTTTATGCAAATTTCGAAAACAGTTGTTATATTTCTCGACTCGTCGTGTGTTTTAAAAGTTGCTATTGGAGAAAAAAATTGCTAAATGAAAACTTTCAATCTAGAGACTAAACTCAACCACTGCAATTTTATAAAAAGAAGGCTGAAGTGCAAGCGTTATGATAAGTTATCTTGGCCAATATATAGAGATAACGTGGAGCGTAGCGCTGAGCACTTTAATGATACTGCTTTCAATTTTTTTTCGAAAGTATGCACCAAAACGTAATACAATTATGGTTCACTAAAGATCCTAAAAAACTGAAAAATAAAAAGTATCATTCTTTTAAACCTTATAAAAGAACGGGCTTACACAGTGATTACGTAAAGTACTCAGTTTTGCGGCATAGCTACTTTGCATTAAATAAGAAATGTTATAAGTCATATTTATGTAAAATTAAAAAGAATTTAATTAACAATCCTAAATGATTTTATGGTTTCGCAAATTCAAAGCGTAAGGTACATGGTTTTCCGTCCGCTATGCATTATCGCAACACTGTGTCTAGCGACAGCCAACTCATTGCCAACATGTTTGTCCAGTTCTTTAGGTCCAATTATTCTGTAGACTTCCCCATAAGTGGAGACTATCCGTACGAGCTTTGTCCAATTAACTCTACTTATATTCCAGTAATATCTTCCGATGAAGTTTTACACCATTTAAAACCCTTAAAAGCGTCACCTGGTCGTATTCCGAACTGTTTCCTTAAAAACTTATGTCTCAAACGGTTTTAGAGAAAATGCTCATACCGACGTAATATACACCGATTCCAGTAAAGCTTTTGACAAAGAATGTCACTCGTTACTCATCCGTAAACTCGACTTAATCGGCTTTCAGCCCAGTCTTCTTCAATGGATTTTTTCCTACTCTCTGATAGAACACAAAGAGTTATTTTTAAAAATTGTTATTCCAACATCATTAAAGTTTCTTCAGGAGTTCCTCAGGGAAGCCACCTTGGTCCGATTCTGTTCCTGATATTCATTAATGATATTTCTTCTATAATGAAATATCCTAAAATTTTAATGTATGCTGATGATGCGAAACTTTTTAAAACATTGTCCTCTATCGAAGAAAGGTCTTTGTTACAATCGGATCTAAGCAACGTGGTTAGTTGGTGTAATACAAATTATATGCCACTTAACCTCAATCAGCTGTTTATTCAATTTCAATTTTGTCGATCTTGGTATCACAATGGATGCCAAACTCAATTTCAACCTTCATTTTAATGTTACAGTCAATAAAGCCAAAGGCGTTTTTGCATTTGTAAAGCGATGGTCAAAAGATTTCAAAATCCTTATGTTACAAAAGCTCTTCTTACCACTTTAGTTAGACCTATACTAGAATACGGATCTATTGTTTGGAATCCCTGCTACCAAGTTCATTCAGAAATTATTTAATCAATTCAAAAACAATTCTTACTTTTTGCATTGCGTGATTTTAACTGGGATTCAGACTACAATGTCTCCCCTTACACCAGTCGTCTAAAGCTCATAAATTTGCCTACACTCGCAAGTCGTAGAGAAATGCTAGGTATAATATTTATCGTAAAATTAATGACAGGCTTGATTAATAGCCCGGCCCTTCTGGCTGAGGTTTATTTTAATGTTCCCTCTCGAGTGTCAAGACACTTTCGGCCTCTATTTTTGAAGCCATGCAAAACTAATTTTGAACTAAACGAATCATACCGTTGTTTATGCCAAGATTTTAACTCTCATTCCAGCACGTTTAACATATCGGACTCGGTTTTTGCTATAAAGAAAACCATCATTTCCACTCTCAATAAATGAAATACTATCTTTAGCATATCCAATCAGCTGATGAATTTAATTCTGTAGCTGAATTGTTTTAGATCTCGACACTTAACAAACTGGTGTTGCAGGTGTTCTNCCGGAATCTAACTTTCGTTATAGCTAAAATATGCTAAAATGCGAGAGCTTACATTTTATCCGCTTTTCGCTAAAAATAGATTAGCCTAAATTTTAGCATCCGCAAGTGGCGCTATGCAAAAACTGCAGCTGTCAAAATTTGCTTGCATTGTTGGTGGTAAATATTTCATCTCCTGTAGCGTAACCATGGCTAAGTTACAAAGACACTCGCACCGATTAACGGTTTAACGTATTATTTTTGTTGTCATAGAACTTTTGTTATTTTTTTATAAAAAATATAGTTCATTCTTTAACAAAAACCGTGTAAATCCAAGTTTCCAAATTTGTGCAATATTAAAAAAAATCAACAAATTTTCGTGCAAATTTCGAACTTTTTAAAAATTCTAAAAAATCAATCGAAATTTTTAGCCATTTGAAACTCATACTTTATTCTATTAGAATTCAATGCGCCACAAAACCGCGTACTCGGAATTTAATTAAAAAACTCGAAATTTTAATGAGAATTTGTTGAATTCTTTTTTAAATTGCATAAATTTTTAAGGCAGTGTCACTCGATTGGTACATTTGTACAGATTTGTACATTTTTATATTGGGCTGTTGGTAAAAAAATGCGACAATAGTCAAAAGATTGGTACAATACAGCGATGTTCTATTGAAAATTTCAACAAATTAAATTTCGTGATTGGGATAAAGAAAAATATTTTGGGTTACGATTTGCACCAAATTTTGGAAAATACCCAATCGTGTGACACTGCCTTTAACATATTTAACATATTTATTTAAGAAATGAGGCTGTATCTATAAGACTTTTGAGTCTTTTATAATACATCAACAGGATGTAAAATTCAATGTTTGTACAAAGTAAACTTAAAACTAACAATATATCAAATAGCAACAAAAAATATTAATATTTGTATTTTAAATTAAAATTAAAATTAAGACTTAAAATTTAAGGCCAGATATAATAAAAGGTCAGTCATATAAATATAAATACGAACATACAAAATTTGGTTTAATAGTAGAAGTGACAGAGACAGAGAAATGATAACAGTTTAATCGCAACCACGTTCATTGTGCAGATTTAAAGTAATTATGCAATACCTTTTTGAAGTTACTCCGATTAATCACTGCTTTTACGGATTCAGGAACTGAGTTCCAGAGCCTTACAGCATTAATGAAACTTGTTGAAACTATACGGATGTTTTTAAAGAATGAACTATAAAAAACTAACCAAAATTAAATAACAGCAAAAATAATATTTTAAAACTTGTGAAAATTTGGTGCGGCTATAATTTGTTCGACTACTGTACATAAGTTGACTATGATTACTCGGCCATGCTATCATAGTAGCACAATGCCACTAAGCGCATTTTAAAATTTTCAGGCAATAGCCTCATGCGATTATCGCTTATATTTTTTCTTATTTGTGTAAAATATTTTATTTTTATCTGTATTTTTCTTTTAATCAAAATTGTTGAAATAAAAGTGAAATTAAAAAAAAAATTGCCAGAACATCTATACTAATTATATAAAGAGAAGTCCCTTTTTTTTGTAACAGGTAAACTCGCGAACGTCTGGTCCGATTTTCATGAAATTTTGTATATATATAGCTTTCAGCAACCATCATGTTTTAGGCCAAAAAAAAAATTTACTTTTTCTCGGTAGGTGTATGCGTAGAATAGCATATAGGATCCTTCTCGCTGCGAAGTGGACCAGGGACCGATTTATTCGAAAAATCGTATCAAGGGGCGAATTCGTCACTAGGCAAGTTTTTTTTGCGACAATCAGAAACAACGGATACAGCCAAAAATGTATTCATACGTTTGTTTTCATATATAATGTAATTCATATATTCCAAGAAAAGGCTTTACTTCATAAGATATTCTTTTGTTCCTAATGAACCAGTATATATGCTTCGGTTGTAGGTTAGCGTGAGCCTAAAATCCCCCTTTTTAGAATTTTGATTAGTAAAAGCAAAAATATGGTTCATTATGCTCTAAAAACAATCTGTGTGAAATATGACAATTTTTGGTCAATATCTTGGGCTTGCCCAAGTCCATCAAAGTTCAAGTGCAAAAAAGAATTTTTTTTAGCTTACTTCGATTCTCTACAAAAAGGGTCCATATACCAAATTATATAGGACTAATACTTTCGAAGGTACTTGCAATTTTAGTAAAAAAAACTTTTCTATACTAATTATCCCTTTTTTTGTAACAGGTAATCTTGCGAACGGCTGGTCCGATTTTCATGAAATTTTGTACATAAATAGCTTTCAGCAACCATCGTGGCAAAAAAACTTAACTTTTTTTCCGGTAGGTGCACCAGATACCGATTTATTCGAAAAAATCTTATTTATGGTCCAAATTGCTTGAAATTGCGTGCGTAGGTAGGTTTTTGCCTAGATTAGCGTATAGGATCCTTTTTATGGCCCGGATCGTATTTATGGCCCGATTTGCTTGGAATTCGGTACGTACGTAGCTTTTTGCCTCGATTAACATACAGGATACTTTTTCCGGTTGGTGGAACAGGGACCGATCTATTCGAAACAAAATCGCATTTATCGTCCGATTTGCTTGAAATTTGGTAGGTAGGTAGCTTTTTGCCTAGATTAGCATATTGGATCCTTTTTTCCGGTAAGTGGACAAGGGACCGATCTATTTGAAAAAATTGTATTTATGGTCAGATTTGCTTGAAGTTTAGTACGTAGGTAGCTTTTTGCCTCGATTAACATATAGGATACTTTTTTCAGGTAGGTGGACCAGGGATCGATCTATTCGAAAAAATCTTATTTGTGGTCCGATTTGCTTGAAATTTGGCACGCAGGTAGCTTTTTGCCGAAATTAGCATATAAGATTATTTTTTCCGGTACGTTGACCAGGGACCAATCTATTCGAAAAATTTGTACACATGGTCAGTTTTTCTGCAAATTCGGTACACGTATTATAGATATACATAGAATAGAATTGAATGACTGCTTTACAGTTAGAAAGGTATTTTAAGGCGCCGCAAAGCAATCGTATTGGCTATTNTTTTTTCTTCATTTTTTCATTTTAGCGCCGCTAACTTGATTGAGCTGAAGTCCCCTATATTTATAAGAGGTGATCTCGCAAACGGCTGTACCGATTTCTCTGAAATTGTGGACACNTTACGTATGTATACTTATTATCTATACCAATTATATAAAGAGAAGTCCCCTATATTTATAAGAGGTGATCTCGCAAACGGCTGTACCGATTTCTCTGAAATTGTGGACACCTTTTGGTTATAGGCTGATAATAATTTCTTTATATCAAGGTGGCGTGACATCTCCCATACAAATCGAATTTTTCATACCGCATATCTCTGGAAGTATTTGTGATAGGTCCTGGAACTTGATATGGTATCAATCCCATACTCATGGAGAAAAGTGGGCGTGACGCCTTCTGAACATACTGAAACTTTTACCCATCTGTAAATACATATATAATTCTTCGGTACGTGTGTTTGTGTGTGATCTCCTCCTAAACGAGGTTCACAACTTAAAACACCAGGTGGCGCTGGAGTCGAGTTAGTACTAAAAATTGTATTTACGATCCGATCTGGCTAATATTCAAGACATGTATTGGTAACGTGAAGGGAAATATTGCGGCGAAATAAATTGCTCGACAGTGGCTCTGGAGACGAATTATTACGAAAAATCTTATTTTTTAACCCATTTGCCTCATAATAGAGATATATAGTGGTAATAGTATTGAAAAAAAGATCCGCAAGGCTGCGCTGGAGTCGAGTTATTGCTAAAAATTGTCAAGTGAAGTCATTCGGAGATACCAGGCATCAGGTTAAATCTACTACCATAACCATTGCGATCCTTGTAAAATATAAAATTTGTGGGTATGAAGTTTAAAGTTTAAGTTAAATTTGGTATAAAACTGTACTTTTACTTTAAATGTGGTATAAATTTTGAGCATCGTTTTGCAGTTCGCTGGAATATCGTTTTTGCGGCCTGCTGGCGAAGTGTGCTTTTCATCCGACGGCGAGTTTGCGACCGTCGCCGGCGAACAAATTGTCCACCAAAACGAGTCGGAAACGACGTCGTTTGGCAAATTGGGAAAGTGCATTTTTGTGTATGTGTTGAGTACATCACAGCAAAAATTTTTTAATTTTTTGGGAAGCACTTATTTTTGTATCAATGGAGTAACGCAATACAAGGGGCCTCAAGACAATTTTCGCTTATCCATTGCATTACAGGTACCCCAAATTGGGGTACAGAATGCATTATTTTAACATGTGCATGTCATTGGAGGTAATCGAATAAATATAAAATTTCTTGTCATTGCATTACAGGTAAGCGAAAACTGTCTTGAGGCTACTTGTATTGCGTTACTCCATTGATACAAAAATAAGTACTTCCCAAAAAGTTTCAAGTTTTAGCTGGGATTTTTATTTATAACGTATGTGTTCCTTTTCTTTCGTACGTGTTTACTGAGACATCTGTACTGTAGTGTTTTCGGACGGTACTAGCTCTTACTCCCAGTATAGGAGTATAACATATATGGAACGATGCCGTGCAATAAAGCCATAGGAAATAACGCTATATGGCTTTATTTCACTTCACATGGAGAAATAAGGCCATATGGCTTTATTTCCTTGGGAAATGTGACATAAAGCCATAAGCAAAAATTTTGAATATGAAAAATAAAGCCATACGATCTTCTTTCAATACAAAAAGTAAATGATGTCTCTTTAGCGGCGGTCCGCGTTGCCCTCGTATAAAATTGTTACTTTGTTCATTCTTCTTGCTTTTGATTATATACATATGTACATATATGAGGTTTTCTTTTAAATCAAATATATCTATATATCGTCGTTTAAAGTGCGAAACAGCATATCAACATAATGCAAAACCGCATATCAAGATAACGCAAAGCCGCGTATGTGAGGTTGCATAAATTATTTTGTATATATTCATATTTCAAAATTGTTCTCTCTTTTATAAAGCAATCGCATTTTTGGCTGGTATATTTCAGGACCGCTGTGGTGTAGTGGTAAGCAGTGCGCGCTTCCACTCCGCCGCACCCGGGTTCAAACCCTGGTCAAAGCAACATCGCAAAAATATAGAAAAAAGTTTTTTTCTTAACAGCGGTCGTCCTTCGGCAGGCAATGGCAAACCTCCGAGTGTATTTCTGCCATAAAAAACAGCTTCTCATAAAAATACAATCGCCGTTCGGAGTCGGCGTAAAACTGTAGGTCCCTCCTCTTTGTGTGACAACATCAAGGCGCACGCCACAAATCAGAGGAGAAGCTCGGCCAAACACTAACATGTGTGTAAGCGCCAATCTATTATTATTATTATTATTATTATTATATTTCAGGACGAATGGATAAGACTTGAGCCAAGAGCTTCGGTGAGCAAATCCAATTTTTGGCAAAAAATGTCAGTTACGCGCTTTTGCAGAACGACGCGGTTTTGTACTTTAAACGACGATATACATATGTACGATATGTATGTATATGAGGTTTAGTACTTTTCGTTTTTGTCATTAACAAGTTTATACCTACCGCAAGTTAATATGCATCTTACCGATTCAAAAGAAAATTACATATACATACTAGGGCATTCAATCCCGAAGCATTTTAACCATCCCGGGATTTCGGGTTGTAAAAATTCTAATCCCGGGATCCCAAGATTTTTCGGGATTTCGGCTTCATAATAACTTTTTGCATTTTACAGTAGGTTCCCCTTTTTCAAACCACACAGATTCATTGTCAACACATTTGGTCTTAGGGGACATAGTGCTCCTTAGTAAAAGAGTATGTAATTTAATGTTTAAATATTTTTCATTCTAAAATATCTATATTACTTGTCAAAAACATTTACACATATTTACAGAAATCGTTTGCCAAAAAAGGCCAACAACGTAAAATGAAGAACAATTCTGCCACGCTGTAAAAGCTTGTTGTGTTTTGAACTGCTACCAGACTTTTCGTTATTACACAGTTCTTGCACAAAATATTTGAACAAGTACAGGTATTCAGGCAGTTCCTAAAATTCACCTCCAAGTGCAAATGGNATAGTACGGATGCAGTCGACATTAGGCGGTGGGTGGAAGAAGAAAATGCTTCGGCCGTTGGGTGGAATGAAGTACACAAATTTATTTATAGCAAGCAATTGCTAAAAGGCGCTTCTAAAATACAAAACTGCGTATCAAANGGTTCCCGGGACTGAATGCCCTAATACATACGTACAGACATATATCTATACAAATTAATATATATACATTCATATCGTCGTTTAAAGTACAAAACCGGGTATCAACAAAATGCAAAACCGCGTATCAAGNTCCGGGATTCTGGTTCCCGGGACTGAATGCCCTAATACATACGTACAGACATATATCTATACAAATTAATATATATACATTCATATCGTCGTTTAAAGTACAAAACCGGGTATCAACAAAATGCAAAACCGCGTATCAAGATAATGCAAAACCTCGTATGTGACGTTGCATAAATTATTTTCTAGAGAGTAAAAACACTCATATTTCAAAATGGTTCTCTCTTTTATAAAGCAATCGTATTTCGGGCTAGTTTTTTTTATAAAAATATAGTTTATTCTTTAACAAAACACGTGTAAATCCAAGTTGCGGCTCCGCTGGCTTGGCCATGTCGTTCGAATGGATAGAAACGCTCCTGCTCTGAAAATATTCAACGCGGGCCGCGATGCTGGTAACAGAGGAAGAGGAAGGCCTCCTCTGCGTTGGAAAGACCAGGTGGAGAAGGACTTGGCTTCACTTGGCATTTTCAATTGGCGTCAGTTAGCACAGAAGAGAAATGACTGGCGTGCTGTTTTGGACTCGGCTAAAATCGCTTAGGCGGTTACAGAGCCAATAAAGAAGAAGAAGAAGTACATTTTTGTATTGGGCTACTGGTACAAAATAAAAAAGTGGGTTTGGATGTGTTTGTGAAAATAAATATGTGTTAGTTACACCGAAATTACTTCTGGCATGACTCTGAATTATTCAACTGTGTGAAGTCGAAGGCGAGTCAGCACGTACACAAATGAATCGCGATTGAGACGCACCGTGTATGCGGTCTATAACTCCAACGTAAAAAGTAACGTGTTTGTTATAGATATGTTTATATTGCAAGTGTTTCATTATATGTATGTAATAACTTTTACAGAAAACGAGATAAACAAGAACTTAAGTAAATAAATGAACATTTTATAGTGTCGCGACATATTTTTCTTTTTTTCTTTACAGCTTATTAATTTAAAGCTTANAAATGTCTTAAAAGATTAAAATTAATTAAAATTTTTATAAATCAGCTTTTATACATACATATGTATTTATTTAGGTATTTAGATTTTCTTAAAAATCGGTATGTACATACATGCATATTTAACTTAAATAAATGAACATTTTATAGTGTCGCGACATATTTTTCCTTTTTTCTTTACAGCTTATTAATTTAAAGCTTATTAATTTTTTATAAAAGCCCAGCGTCTAACGAAAACCATGTAAATCCCAATTTCAAACTTTGTGCAAGAATTAATAAAATTCCTCACAGTTTCACCAAAATTTCAAACTTTGGAATCAGAATTTTGAGAAAAATGTTTGGTATGTAATTTTATAGTCCTTTAAATTTTAGTACAATAAAGAGTGTTACGCATTTTTTCTATACAAAGAAGTTCGTTTTTATATGGAAGAAAATGCGTGACACTGTTAGCAACAAAATTGTCAAAAATCAACAAGATTCTTCAGCAACTTGAAACCTGCTATTTATTATTTAAATAAATGAATTCATATTACCTTCAAACTAGGGACCGCAAATAACGATTATCTTTGAAATTTCAATTAAAAAAAATCACACTGAAAGAGAAATGCTACGTGCATAAGGAGGAAGCCAATACATTTCTTATTACTCGGAAAATCTTCAGCGGCACTGATTTTTATTTTTTAATTTTTACTTATAAAATTCAAGTTCAGTTTTTACTCAGAAAATAATCGTTATGCTTTGAGTTTTATTTTTTGCTAAAAAATAACGNTACCTTCAAACTAGGGACCGCAAATAACGATTATCTTTGAAATTTCAATTTAAAAAAATTACACTGAAAGAGAAATGCTACGTGCATAAGGAGGAAGCCAATACATTTCTTATTACTCGGAAAATCTTCAGCGGCACTGATTTTTATTTTTTAACTTTTAGTTATAAAAATCAAGTTTAATCATTATTTTTTGAGCTTCAGTTTTTACTCAGAAAATAATCGTTATGCTTTGGGTTTTATTTTTTGCTAAGAAATAACGATTATTTTCCGAGGAAAAATTAAAACTTAAAACGTAACCATTATTTTCCGAGCAAAAAATAAAACTTAAAACGTAACGATTATTTTCCGAACAAAAAATAAAATTTAAAACGTAATGATTATTTTCAGAGCAAAAAATAAAACTTAAAACGTAACTATTATTTTCCGAGCAAAAAATAAAACTCACAACATAACGATTATTTTCTGAGTAAAAATAAAACTCAAAAAATAATCGTTATGTTTTGAGCAAAAAATAAAACTCAGTTAATAACTAAATACTCAGTTAATAAATTGTGGAAATTATCGATGGTCAAAATTAAGAGAAATATGAGTTTTTTTTAACCGATAAAAAATTCCAACAAGCCAATTCGACAATAGATTGTTATACACCATTTTAAAGGCCTATATAACCTCTTCTCAGATCATATTCGATCTTTGAAGTCGGATCAAAAATAGTCATTCAAAAACTCATAAATCTACAAAATCGTATTTTCTGACTTAAATCGACAGGTGGCAACCTCTAAATGACCTTTACAAAATCTATAAAAATAGGCAATAATATTTCTTATAAAAGCGAATAAAATTGGTTGACAGGGTCTTGAACTTTCCAAAAAAAAAACAATTTCCATTGGGCACCCTAATGCATATGATACTTTACATTTATTTACCATTGGAGATGCCGCATACAGGGATTTTAAGTAGAAATGTGCGACGGCTTTGGAGTTATAAAGAGCCGATGCTCGAATGATTAAACATTATAAGGTTCCAAAATTTTTTTAAATTAGCCAACAAGAGCTAATTTGAAAAACAAAGAGTAAATCCAGATTCATTGGTCTATATACATACATGTGTTCTAGAGATATGACTGCCATCCTGGCCATTTCCTGAAAAAGCCTTTTGTATTTGATAAATATATCATTAGGGGTATTCTTGAAGTCTTGAACGATGCACGGATTGCACGAAATCCAAAGAGTACGAGAGCTCCCCATTGCAAAGTGGTAGCATGCATGTAGGAACGGATAACACTGACCTCACGAACAACACTGACCTGACGAAACACAGCAACACTACTACGGACAGAAAGGCAACACGGACAGGACGAAGCTATTGAACGAAATAAACGAAAACGACAGTTTAGTTCAAAACTCGCAATCGGCTCGTGGAGACGTAAAACAGACAATGAAGATGGTCGTGTTAATCTAGTTTTAAAAATAAGCTTACATGTAAAGTTTCTACATA
>NW_016157934.1:21272-33261 GCF_001687245.7 Rhagoletis zephyria
GCAGTCGACATTAGGCGGTGGGTGGAAGAAGAAAATGCTTCGGCCGTTGAGTGGAATGAAGTACACAAATTTATTTATAGCAAGCAATTGCTAAAAGCGCTTCTAAATTGTTCATAAGAAGCGAAAGAGGTTCAGTAGATTGGGAAACATTGAAGAAAGCCCTACTGGATGAGTTCACAAGAAGTTGCGAAATAGAAAGAAGAAATTCGGTGAAACTTTGCGAGAATATCTATACACATTGATGGAAATTGCTAAGCCAATAAGTTTGGATGATGAAATCATCATCGACTACTTTATTGGGGGTATACCGGACGCAAAGATAAACAAAGTTGCGCTTTATCAGGCAAAATCCATCAGTGAGCTTAAGAACCAAATTAAGGTGTATGAAAAATTCGCGAAAAACCGGGTTTTACGAGTTCTTTAAACAAACAAAACATCCAGGTGTCGGGAGAACAAGAAGGAAACGATCGAGTGGCTTCAAACAAGAATGGAAAAAATTGTTTAAGTGTGGGGTAAACATCCATTTAGCTAAAGATTGTACAAGCAAACAGTACAAGTGCTTTAAATGTAATGAAATGGGACATCGATCTTTTGAATGCAAAAAGGAGAGTAAGATAAAGCAGGAACGGAGTAATATGATAGACGAAGATGGGGGGCTTAAGTTTAAAAAGATTTGGATTGACAATTTTGAGTTGAAAGCTTTAGTGGATACGGCATGTAATTTGTGCTTACTGAGGCGTGATGTCTTAAAAAAGATAAATTTCAATGAAAGTATACAAGAAGTGGCTACAATAGGGTTTTTGATTATGAAGGTCAAGTTGGACACGTTGGAGTTATTTTTGAAGTTTTACATTGTAGATGAATGGGCAATCGACTACGATATTATCCTAGGAAACACAATACTAGAGTACGTTGATATCAAAGTAACCCAGAAGGGAGTAGAATTTTTTCAAAAGGAAACTGTAAACAACGATTTGAAGGGCAGTTCAGGTAGGCGAGAAGAACAGTGCAAGGAGGTCAGTACTGACGTGGGCCTTGCGAAAGACAAAGAGATTGGTTGTGATTTATTTAGTGAGTTTGAATGTCTTTGCGCTGAAGTCCAAACAGGGGGTATAGTATATGAGTCTATAGATCTAACTCATTTGAAAAAAAACCATTCACGTACAGTTAAAGCATTAATAAATGAGTATAGCCCACGGAAAGATATAATAAGTCCAGTACAAATGAAAATTATTTTAACTGACGACATCCCAGTTTTCCAACGCCCCAGAAGAATTCCATATGAGCGTCAGTGCGTAGTAGATAAGCAAGTTTCGGAATGGATAGACGACGGTATTATACAGCCAAGCACATCAAGCTATGCATCTCCATACATACGTATTTTCGACCTTGGATTTTAAGACCATGCGCCGATGGATAGAGACTCAAGAAAGTACATGGCTTTTGTCACGCATGCTGGGCAGTATGAGTTTTTGTTCGCACCTTTTGGTATAACAAACTCCCCTGCTGCATTCTGCCAGTTTATTTCGGTAATTTTCAGAGACCTTATCAAGGACGGAACAGTTCCAATTTATATTCACGATTTAGTCATTCCATCGAAGAGCGAAAACGAAGGCATCGAAAAGTTAAAAAAAAGTTTTAGACGTTGGACAGAAGCACGGCATACGATTTAAGTGGAAGAAATGTATGTTTTTGCAAAGAAGTGTGGATTTTCAGGGATATGTGATAAAGGATGGCACAATCCAGCCATCGAATGAAAACACAAAAGCGATAAAGAATTATCCGCTTCCAAGGGACAGAAAGGGAATAGAACGGTTTTTGGGGTTGACGTCTTATTTTAGGCGATTCGTACGAAATTACGCACTGTTGGCAAAACCGTTATCCGACCTGTTAAGAAAAGATTCAGTTTTTAAATTCAGCGATGAACAATTAATAGCTTTTCAACAATTAAAAGAGGCGGTGATGAAGAAGCCAGTGCCTAGGCTCTTCAATCCAAACGCAGAAACGGAGGTACACACGGACGCGTCAAAGTATAGTTACGGGGCGATAATGTTGCAAAAGTGGTCAGAAGATCAAAGTTTTCATCCAGTTCAGTTCTTAAGTCGTAAACCAAGCCCGTCAGAACAAAAGTACAGTGCATATGAGCTCGAAGTCTTGGCTATAGTAGAGGCATTAAAAAAATGGAGTCGCTAGGTGGGCGATATTTCTGCAAGAGTTTGATCATCAAATCGAGCATCGGTCAGGGTCACAAATAAGGCATGTAGATGCGCTCAGTCGGGTACATTGTTTGCTTGTCGAAGACACGTTGAGGCATAGGTTGAAACAGGCACAGGAAGAAGATGACTGGACAAAAGCTATTCTAACGATTTTGGAAAACAATACGTATGAGGATTTTTACAAGCTTCACGGTGTTTTTTACAAGGATCCAACGAAAGAGCTTATCGTTGTTCCAGAGCAAATGGAAGAGGAGATAATTAGGCTAGCACATAGACAGGGACATTTTTCAGCACGTAGGACGCAAGAGTGTATAGAAAAGTCATATCTCATACCAAAACTGTCCTCAAAAGTAGCCAGCGTAGTATTAAGTTGAATCGAATGCATAGTAACAAATGCGAAGACGGGTAAAAAAGAAGGTATTTTGTCGCCAATTGACAAAGACAATGAACCGCTCGTTACCCTACACGTCGATCATGTAGGTCCCATGACAACTACGAATAAGGAATAAAATTACATTTTCGTGGTGGTTGATGGATTCTGGTAGAAAAATTAATAAAGAGAGCTAGCATTTTTGGTAATCCTAAGAGAATCGTGTCGGATAGGGGTTCCGCTTTCACCTCTCACTTGTTTAAGAATTATTGCGAGGAAGAAGGTATACAGCACTACTTTATTGCAATAGGTGTGCCCCGAGGTAATGGGCAGGTTGAAGGAATGCATCGCGTGGTTGTGCCCATGTTAGCAAACCTCTCACAAGAGCATCCTGAACAGTGGTATAGGCATGTGGACTAAGTCAAGCAGTTCATAAACAGTATCCCCGCAAGAAGTACTAAGTATTCGCCCTTTAGAATTTTAACCGGATGTGACATGCGCTTAAAGGACCTACCAGCGTTAATTGAATTTATGCAAGACGCGAGTCTTAACGATCTAGACACTACGCGAAACGAAATCAGAGGCAAAGCTAGGGAAAACATATTAGAAATCCAGCAAGAGAATCGAAAGAACTTCAACTCGAAACGTAAACCTGCGCCGATTTATGAAGTATACGATTTAGTTGCAATAAACAGAACTCAGTTTAGTAGTGGCCTTACATTAAAAGCAAAATATTTAGGTCCATACAAAGTTTGGCGAGACTTAATCATGACCGTTACGAAGTAGTAAAATTTGGTGAACATGAGGGTCCGGGATACAGGTCGACAGTGGCGGAATTCATGAAGCCATGGGGACCATCATTTGGGACGAATGCAAGGTCAGGACGGCCGGATGTAGGAACGGAAAACACTGACCTCACGAACAACACTGACCTGACGAAACACAGCAACACTACTACGGACAGAAAGGCAACACGGACAGGACGAAGCTATTGAACGAAATAAACGAAACCGACAGTTTAGTTCAAAACTCGCAATCGGCTCGTGAAGACGTAAAACAGACAATAACACGGTCGTGTTAATCCAGTTTTAAAAATAAGCTTACATGTAAAGATTCTACATACTAAAAGGTGTAAAATCACTAAGTACTAGGCAACAAGCAGCGAAATTCTGTATCAAATACAATAACAAGATACAGAAAACAAGTAATTTTTTGGGAGTCAGTTAATAAAAAAAATAAAAAATAAATTTTTAATATACAGCGCTTTTATAAATGGACTAAAAATTAGAAAATAATATTTCTCAGTCCCATAGAATTTGTTTTAATAACTTTTGATTTTGAAATTTTAGCAAAAGTCATTATAAACCATTTATCAGATTGAAAATAAAACACTGCACGGATACATTTGCCTAACTAACTGTCAGAAAATTAACGAAAAGTCTGTCAAATGCATAAGCAACGTAGTGCAGACTTTTAGGTGGCTATATTTTACTTACATGAGTTCAGTGTTGCCACATTTAATTAGATATAACAATAGCCACTATCAAGCAGTTTGTTGTAGATCACACAATTATAGTAACCTAGAAACGCCGAAGAACTGTTCGCCCTGCGAAGCTTTCAGGATAGCCTGGTGTTTCTGTAAAAGGAAACGCTTACGGTCCACTTCCTAATGTGGAACCAGAACTTCTTTTGACCTGTGTTACATGTAGGACTGAATCGAAAAAAATACCAAGTTGAAAAATAAGTTACCAAATTATCAAATATGATAAATAAAGAAAAAATTACCAATTTCGGTAAAAAAAAACAATGCGGCAACACTGCATGTGTTACATATGTACATACAGTGACGAGCAAAACTGTAACATGGTGTAACACTTTTTAATTCACCCACCGCTATGTTTCCAAGTTCTGATGACTTTCATCCTTTTGTTGTATATTCTTGTTGGTACATCCCTACTGCCTCCCTCATAACGATTTGAAGTCAATACAACAACAATAAAAAACCCAACAGACAAAAATTTAAATTAAGGCAAATGTTACAGTTTTGCACTCACTCTCAGTTTTGCATTTTACAGTTATTTTTTACTTAGTTGGAAGTCAGATGACTTTTTTCTGTATTGTAATTTATTGAAGAAGTAATGACCAGTAAATAATATAGTTAATCAGGAACCATAAATGTAAATAATAGATTTACTGTGGAAAGGCGGGACCGCAGGAAAGTGGCAAAAAATTGTGGAGTTTGCTACTTGAAAATATTTACATTGATAAAAAATATAACCTAAAGTGTTCCCAAGGGCAAAGGAAGTCTATCAAAAAATATTACGGTCCAATATCTTGTGAACTTAGCAGCAAGTAGCGATGCAGCCACTATTACAGAAGCGCTTAAGGTATTAAACTTTAATGCAAATCTGTAGACAGCGAGGCGACGAATTGCCAAATTGGCGCAAAGGCATCTTAAAAGAGGAAAAAGCTGATTTGACCAAAATATATGTGCGAGAGTGGTAGCATTTTGCTGTGTCGCCCGAAAACCGGACCGTTGCCTATTGGGATATGTTAGGCCTTTCAGAATGCAATAAAAAACATAATTTTAATTTTCAATTGAAGGTATTTGGTCTGAAAAGACTCAATTAATTGTTTTCAATCAGATGGCCGGGCATGGTATGGGATCAAAAACCCAAATTAAGCCCATGCTCATCATGTAAGGCAAACTGTAAATCACAATGGTCGGTCAATAATAGTTTCGGGTTGTATTTAAACAATTTTGTGGGTCCGTTAGTACGCATTATGCGTAAGGAACAGTATCTGTTCATATTTCAACAAAATTTGCAAGATGTAGTCGAAAAATGAGAGTTTCTGCTGAAAAATCACCCAAAACATACTGCATATGTTCGCAAAGACTGGATACAAAATAAAAAATTTGCTAATTTGAAATGACCTCCACAATCCGCGGACATAAATCTCATCGAGAATTTGCGAAATCAACTAGAAGCACAGCTTATTAAGTATCCAAGACCGTATAATCGAGTACATGAGCTGTGAAAACAAACTAAGGATATATGGAGGATATACCTCCAGAAGTTTTACAGAGATAAGAATAAGGTATGCCAAATCGCACCCAGAAATTAAAACAAGCAAAAGGGTACTGAACATTGTGTTAGTAGTTCTTTTTTCTCGTTAAAATTGTTAAAAAGTTCTTAAAAATATATGAGTGCAAAACTGTAACATCTGCTTTAATTGACATATTTGTCTGCCGGTTTTATTATTATTGTTGGATTGACTTCAAATCATTATGAAAGAGGAAGTACAGGTGTACCAATATTAACATACAACAAAAGTATGAAAGTCATCAGAACTTGGAAACATAGCGGTGGGTGAATTAAAAAGTGTTACACCATGTTACAGTTTTGCTCGTCACTGTACGTACGAGGACAAACAGCTGATTCCGTACGGAAGGTGCGATCAGTATCGCTCTTTCCTTAAGCAAATGACGTTTGGCGAAACTTGACGAAACTTGATGTTAAGCACATTATAGTTTCAGAATAGGATTTATGTGTATTCGCACGTTTGCATACGCTTGCTTATTTATATTATAGTTAGCCCTTTACTCTCTTTTTCTCTCCATTCTCTAGTAGAGTGCGGGCAAACACAAACCGCTTGGAGTATGCGAGATTAAAAAAACCGATCAATAGCAAGGAAAGTAGAATTTGCTTTGCAAGCGACAATTACATCGACTGAAAAATATCCGCAAGCAGTGTACTGTGCTTGTAAGTGCTTGAGTATTTTCATAGAGCTGTTGATTTTTGGTATTTGGGTTCTGCTAAAGCTGGGATCACACGATTTGTACATTTGGCTAAAAATTTGTCAAATTCGTAGACAAATCATGTGAACGCTAAATTTCATTTGTCATTTATCAGAAAAGCCAAATATTTACCTTCTTGTGGCAAATGAAAAACAACCCTGGTGGCCAAATCGTGTGAACGCAATGCTGCTACATAAGCCAAATAAAAAATACGCAAATGACCAAATATCTGATTTGCCACTTGATGACAAATGCCAGTGACAAATATACAAATGTTGTTAAGCGGTATTGCCATTTTGTGCTTGTGAACCTTTGTATTTTCAAATTTTGGTAAAATTTTAATATTTAATATAATATTCGTATCCGAAAACTACCGAAAAATATCACGTTATTTGAAAACAATAATTTTAAAATATTTTCTCAAACTGAACATTGAAAACATGTACATATACGTATTCGACAGTAGCTGAGTGTGCAGAGAAGCGTGCGACTATTTGTAACCTTCATGAGGTTCCAGGTTCTTATGCCGGCAGAAGAACATATTAAATGTATAATTTATTTCTGAGTATAATTAACTATGAAAAAGCATATTTGAAGTTAAGAATGAAAAATTTTAGAAAACCCACCGGAAAAGTATTCNTGTTTGAGAATAGGGCGTTTTTCAATCAAACTTTGAAGTAGGGCGTTCTTGAAAAATTTTCAGAGACGGGGCGTTTTTGAACTGACTTCCGAGAGAGGTAGATGTTCCACTCAGCCATCGATATGAAAAATTTAAATTTTTAACTTTTTTTCATTTTAAATTACGACTTGTCCGACTATTTTGTTAACTAGTATACATACATAGGGTGCCCATTCTCAAGACAAATTATTGCTATTATTTCAGATTCGTAATCGGCAACCCCAAAAACTCTCGAGTGCCGGGTTTCGAACAAATCCAATCATTTTTTTTAAAGTTGGTCGCCATTTTGGATCCACCATTTTGAATTTCGAAAAACTGACTTCAGATTCCTAATTAGCAACCCCAGAAACCCTCCGGAAACGTGTTTCAACCCTTGACAATGTTTAAAACGTTCAGTATCAACGTTTTAATTTTAGTACTTTTTTTTTAATTTGATCACCATATTGGATCCGCCATTTTGAATTTAAAAAAATTGACTTCAGATTCGTAATCCGCGACCACACAAACTCTCGAGTGCCGGGTTTCGAACAAATCCAATCATTTTTTTAAAAAATGGACCGCCATTTTGGATGCGCTATTTTGAATTTCGAAAAACTGACTTCAGATTCCTAATTAGCAACCCCAGGAACCCCCTGGTAACCCATCACAATGCGTAAATCGTTCAGTATCAACGTTTTAATTTTACTAGTGTCTTTTCGAGAGCATATTTTCGGGAACTAGACCCATTCTAATTGTCCAAGCCAGGTGTGTAATTAAGGGAAAGTTCCCCAATAATACCAGAGTAATTATGTGTAAAAACCACATTTTTAGCTGCATTTTAACATGTCAAGAAAATAAAAAAATTGAGATCAGCGTTTTTATAAAAAACCGACCAGCGCGACCTCTAAGAAAACTTTTTTTTCAAAATAAAAAAATACGTGTCTCTTTTTTTTATCACAAATAACAATATTCTGATGTAGCGTTTATGAATTTCCAAAAAGAGTGTTTTTATGAACCACTCTACTGATCACTTGCACAGTTGTCACTGGTGATTAATTTGGCAACTAATTTTCTGCTTGGTACATTTTCCCCCGATTTGGCATTTTATACAATTGAATGGTTTTGGATAAGAAAAACCTTTTTAAAATACAAATGAATTATATCGGAATGAATAAGTTATTTTTCTCATAATTATTTGTGATATCACATAGTGACGCATTCAAAAACAGGAGTATCTCATCCAAACACCCATCATTGATCCAAAAAAAATGTAATCGATATAGCTACAGATGTAGCTTTAAAATTATAAAATTTTCATTTCAACAATCAACCTACCAAAACCGAAAACTTCAGCAAAAAACATTTCAGCATGCTGCATTTAAATCTATTTTGGTATATTTAAAGGAAAATTATGGTACAAACTAAAAATGTCATACGGCAACCATAGTCAGCACACACTAAAGTAAACAAACTGGAGATTAATAGCAAATTAACGAAAAATAAACTCAATGAACGTTGTGCTTATTAAATTTACGCACTTTTTAGTTGTATACTAGCATTAATAATAAAAATTGCAATAATAACTCAAAAAGGCCATATTTTCTTTTGTTTATTTACAAACATGTGTTTGTGATCAGCTGATTTTCTTACTTGCAAGTTTTAGCTGGGAAAAATTTTTCCAGCAGAAATTTGCAGCTCTCTTTCACATTTTGCTCTCTCAATTTCCCCTACTTTGCAAGTAAAACCAGTAAAAGTTTTCTAAAGCATAATACGATGTTTCCACGCTTCGTTATTCGCTCTCTAAGTAATTCGCTAAGTAATTCGTGAATTACCCTGTTTCCACGACACACATTAGTTATTCGTTTGGCAGCTCTAGTTCTTGTTCTTGTTTATTATTATTTTTATGTACTGCAAATATCGAAGATGGAGCTAAAATTTAAGTTATCATCAACAATTTAAATTTATATAGCGAATATTTTATTAATATTATTCTATAACTAGAAAAAGTGCCGCTAGTGGGACCAGGCCGGTGAAAACTTCGATATATTTTCGCATGGTAATTCGATCTGAATTTCCTACAAATGAGGTAATTCGCTCTCAAAATTTTGAATGGCGAATTACGTAATTCGGAAGGTAATTGGCAAGGCGAATGACGAATGGGAGAGCGAATTACGAATAAGAGAGCAAATTACGAATCGTGGAAATGCCATATTAGATAGTTTGGCGCGCGAGTACACTCCTTATGTGCTTATGCACACATGTACATATGTATTTTTTTTTTGTTCGTAGGAGAGGGAAATGCTTTATGCACTGGCCGGGGGCGCTAGTCTCTATACTACCTTCCCCGAGTGTGGGACTCCCACCGAAGCGTGTTGGGCTACCCACTAAAACCCAAACTCCCACCGCCCGCGCAAGAATCCCGCATCTGGCACCGCAATTCTGCATGTCTTCAGATGCAGGAGCGCGCTGTTAGAGCCTTGGGGCTGCTCTTTTGTAGGGGCGTTTCATTCGGGTGTCCTCAGTAGACAACCGTCCTCTCGTTTGCAGCGGAGTACGAATTTCACGTATCTCGCAACTGCTTCCCACTTTTCTGCGCTGGAAATCATTATCCCAACTATGTTGTCCGGAGTAATGTCTCCGTGTCTTTCTTCCAACATTCTGCGCGAAATCAAGAAGTGTTCGCAGGTGAAGAATGTGTGGTACACGTTATCTTCGACGTTTCCACAGTAGTGACAGAACGGTGAGTCCACCCTTCCCATTCTATGAAGATATTCTCGGAAGTAACCATGACCGGTGAGGAATTGCGTCAGGTAGAAATCGACTTCCCCATGTGGTCTGTTCAGCCATGTTTGAAGGTCGGCTATCAGGGAGTGTGTCCATCGACCTTTTGTGCTCGCGTTCCAGTTTTGTTGCCACTGCTGGATCAGTTGCTCGCGCGCCCTTGCCGCGGCAGCTGCTCGACCTATCTCGGCACTGAGATTGTAAATCTCTTTTCGCTCGTAAGCAAGTAGCTCAATTGGCATGACGCCAGAAATAACTAGAACCGCGTCCGCGGACACTGTACGGTATGCAGAAGCAATGCGTAGTGCCCCTCTGCGCTGTACCGAAGACATTTGAACCCGGTATTTTTTGACTTTCAATGCGTCAGCCCATATTTCTGCCCCGTACAGGAGCACCGATTGGACCGCTGTCATCAGAAGCTTCCTGCGGCATGGCTTCGGGCCGCCCACGTTTGCCATCAGCCGGCTTAGAGCCGCCGTGCTCTGCGCAGCTTTTTCACATACTCCATGGATGTGTTCCCAGAATGTGAGTTTGCTGTCAAGCTTCACCCCTAGGTATTTTGTAGACCTAGAAGTCGTCACGGGTTGAGGTCCGACCATTATATTTATAATTGTTGGGATCCGTTTCCTGGTGAGGAGCACGATCTCCGTTTTGGCTGTAGCCAATTGCAGACCGTGATCGCTCATCCATCCACTGACGTTGCGCATGACCTGGTTTAGCTTGAGCTGTGCTAGCTGGACATTTCTTGCTGTTATGACGGCTGCCACGTCGTCCGCGAAGGCGACAAGGAAGGCGCTCTCCGGCATTTCCGTGCGCAACAGACTGTCATACGTGGCGTTCCAGAGGTCCGGGCCAAGTACAGACCCCTGTGCCGCTCCGCCGGTTATACGTCTCTTTCTCTGACCTTGTGTTGTGTCGTACAAAAGCCAACGGTCTCTGAGGTAGTCCCGGATCATATCTAGCAAGTATGTTGGAACCTTGAATGACCGTTCCAAGGCCTCCAGCATATCGTCCCATCTTGCCGAGTTGAAGGCGTTCTTGACGTCCAGTGTGACTAGCAGCACTATTGGCCGCGCCTGGTGGCAGGCTTCTTCGGCCTTATGTACCGCCTCGACTACTTCGCCAATTGCTCCTATAGTTGAGTGTCCCTTCCTGAAGCCATGTTGTCGGGGTGAAAGGCCTCCCTCGCTTTCTATGGCTGACGTCAAGCGTATTTTGAGCAGACTCTCCATCATTTTGCCTGCTGTGTCTAGCATGCAGAGTGGCCGGAAGGATGAAGGAGAGTTTGGGTCCCCTTTGCCCTTGGGTATAAGCACCAGTCTCGCCTTCTTCCATTGGCTTGGGAAAACCCGGGCCCTAAGGCAGCTGTTGTACATGTTAAGCAGAAGATCAGGGCTCGTTTCCGCTGCTAACCTGATTGCCTCCGCTGGTATGCCATCTGGGCCTGGAGCCTTGCCGGCTTTCATGCTTCGCAGGGCTAGCTTCAGCTCGTCTGTCGAAAACAGTGGTGCCTCGGCTTGCTCCTCGACGAACACTGTGTCGGCTCTTAGTGGGTGTGTGGGAAATAGCGCATCCACTATATTCTTAACTCGGGCCTCATCCATCGCCTGTGATGATGTATGGAACTTTTTCATCACTATTTTGTATCCCTGGCCCCAGGGATCGCGATCCACTTCGTCGCATAGCGCTTTCCAGCAGTTCCGTTTGCTCTTCTGTATCTCGGCCCCAAGTGCTTTCTTTGCGCTTTTGTAGGCTGCTGCTCTGGTCAGCGCCTCGGGTCTACCACGAGCGCGCGTTGCGAGTCTCCGCATTCTATGGCAGGCCCTTCGCAGCTCAGCAATTCGGTCATTCCACCAGTATACCTGCTTTTTACCTGACCATGCTCTCCTCTGTGGCATTGAGGCTTTGCATGCCCGGTGAATGCAGCGCATAGTTTCTTCGACCAGCTTAGTACAAGACTCCCTGTTGTGGATCTCTCCCGTTGTGGGTGAAATGCCTTGGGAATCTGCTAGGAGTGACGTATCGAACTTGCGAACATCGACCCTAGACGGGTTCCATCCTGGTTTCCTGCGAGGGATACTACGTGTTTGCCCTCGCGTGATGTCAGTGACTTGGAAGGTGATGTAGTTGTGGTCGCTACCACTCAGGTCTTCCATCACTCTCCA
>NW_016157934.1:35762-38788 GCF_001687245.7 Rhagoletis zephyria
TATTCAGTTTACGTTGAAGGAAATCACTATCATATGTACAGCGAATTCGTAGCATAATATTATCTTCATATTGAAGCTGAAAATGTCTATAAAAGGGTTGTGAGCTCTCAATTATTCCCGAAATATTTTTCTCTTTTTGTATTAGATCTTGCCTAAATGCTTCTATGGCTTTCTGTGTTGTGAAATACTTTTTCGGATTAAATGTAGGCGCTTCTGATGTCGTTTCAGGAATAGATGTTTTATTTACGTCTTCTTTTAGTCCATTTTGATCACTTTGAGGCCATTTCATTAGTTTAAAGTTCAGTTTTATTTTTATAGTATCATTATTAGGTAGTTTTAGAGAAAACTCTGTATTTTCAAATTCATTTTGACTCAAATCAATAGGTATTGTAGATGAGAATACTTGGATAAAACAAATAAATGTTAATAATATAACAAAATTATATTTCATTTTAAGTTTCTATTATGAAAATCAAGATATGTTCCTTAGTTCGCGGTTGAGATATAAATGAAATAGATAATTAGAATATATTAATTTATATATATATATATATATATATATATATATATATATATATATACTTTATATATTACACCTATATCTCTTTACTTTTATCATTTAAATTATTTTTTTATCGTTAGTGTTATCATCGATAGTATTATCTTTAACTAAATTTTGAACATCCTTTTTAATGAGTTTCCGCTTATTTGATGAAATTATAACTTCTCCAGCATACCGCCTAGCTAACACATCAATTTCACTAAAAATGCATGTCGGTTTAAAACTATTTAAGTTTACATCTTTTTGATCACCTTCATAAACTATACCAACTATTACAATCATACCACCAACAGTTTCTATTTTAAGATGTTGGTTATGAGAAAACTGAAATTATTGAAGATTTGACGGTATTTGTTGAGATATAGCAAAACATGCAATTTGCGATCTAAACCCTCCTTCAGCAGTAAAAAATACCTCTAAGGTTTTATCTGTTGCTATACCGTTAATAGTATTAAAACTTTTCCATTGAGCATGGNACCAACAGTTTCTATTTTAACATGTTGGTTATAAGAAAAGGGAAATGATGGAAGATTTGACGGTATTTGTTGAGATCTAGCCAAACATAAAATTTGCGATCTAAACCCTCCTTCAGCAGTAAAAAATACCTCTAAGGTTTTATCTGTTGCTATACCGGTAATAATATTAAAACTTTTCCATTGAGCATGGCAAGTGCAATACCCAATGAAAAAAATTTGAAAAAATAACCTTGAATTCAATGTTGTTAACAAAAAAAAAAATATATTAATTTTTTTATTACCCTGCTTATATTTCATAATATGTGTCAATTAAAATGTGTCAAATAACCTTGATCAAAGATTTCATCATCATTGTTTGTCTAATAATTATATTAATGCTAAGCAGATGATAAGGGATCCCCATAAATAACCTTGATCTTGATTTCATCATCACCATTGTTTGTCTAATAAGTATATTAATGTCAAGTAGGTGATAACGAATTCCCGCATAAATATATAAAAATATATGTATTTAAATGTTTTATGCATCTCTTTATATGTATATTGTTGAATTAGTGAGAAAAGTTGTTAAGTCCACTTTTTATGAAAACTCATATTTTTGATATAGGAAGCAAAGATTGATAAAAATACATCGTTTCGATAAGAATTAAGGTACTTTTTTCTCGGTGTCTCTCACTTCGGTTCATTAAAAAATTTAATATTAGAAAATTGGAATAACTTTTTTAATTCCGTTTTCATTTTTTATTATTCTCGCTTTCAGCTTTAATGGAACAAATTCACAATTTCGTTTGATATTAAATATTCAATGTATTCCATTTTTATATTAAATTTTTTAATGAACCGAAGTGAGAGAGAACGAGAAAAAAGTACCTTAANATATTAAATACTTAGCAATCAACTATGTACACATTACTAACACACTTTTCTAGGGGTGGAGCATCTATATATGTATATACATATGTACGTATGTACGTTTGTATATATATCTGACTGCATACCAACACACTACTAATTTTCGACATATAAACCACCTGGTATCGGATTTCTTATATTTCCATCAGCGATACACCCTGTGATCGATTTCGGTTCTGAATGGTATCGGATTTCTCAGCTTTCCATCAGCGGTACACCCTGTGATCGATTCCGGTTCTGAATGGTATCGGATTTCTCGGATTTCCATCAGCGGAGCACCCTGTGATCGATTCCGGTTCCGGACTCAGATTTGTCACCAGCGACATCTTGCGGCTTTTATCTGGGTTCTGAACTTGGATTACGATCGGCGACATCTTTTGGCGGAGCAGCAAAGCTTGCGGCAGAGCACCAGCAAACCGTATAGCGGTTCTGGACCGGTGCAAGCAGCAAACCATATGCCGATTCTGGACCGGTGCAAGCAGCGCTGCTAGCAGCTAGCACTGGTCCAGAATCGGCATAAATATACTACTTATATCTATGTATATACTTATATAGTGTACACATATTTCGAGAAAAATAAATAAACTAATTTATATAAAGTTTTTAATAAAAATGTATGTTTCTCATATACGAATTTAGGAGTACCGTTAATTTTTTCATGATCGAATGATCGGATCTAAACCATATAAGTATGGGACCACATGCGAGACACAGACTTTCCAATAGAAAAAGAATCATCGAAATCGGTTAACGTGGTCCAAAGTTATGCGGTAACATACATAAAAATAAATATTCCGACGAATTGAAAAGCTTCTCCTTTTTTGGAAGTCGGTTAAAAAATACGTAATTAACTATATTAAAATAGGAGGATGGTTCCGTGCGCAGAAGTGGAAAACTTTTGACTGCCATTCACCTGGGAGTGGCCAGAAGCGATTCTTGTGCGTACGGTTCAAATCGCAGCTCACAACGTCCGGATATTTATATCCACGTATCCTCTGGGTAGCAACCAAACACCCGTTTGGGAGCGAGCTAAAGTGAGAAGGCGTAAAACTTCGCGTGCGCTGGGTTTGGGTCCC
>NW_016157934.1:40664-45334 GCF_001687245.7 Rhagoletis zephyria
TGGTGATGGCGAATATCGCAGACGATTTAACGATGAGCTGTATGAGCTTTACAACGATATAGACATAGTGCAGCGAATTAAAATTCAGCGGCTCCGCTGGCTTGGCCATGTCGTTCGGATGGACAGAAACGCTCCTGCTCTGAAAATATTCAACGCGGGCCGCGATGCTGGTAACAGAGGAAGAGGAAGGCCTCCTCTGCGTTGGAAAGACCAGGTGGAGAAGGACTTGGCTTCACTTGGCATTTTCAATTGGCGTCAGTTGGCACAGAAGAGAAATGACTGGCGTGCTGTTTTGGACTCGGCCAAAATCGCTTAGGCGGTTACAGCGCCAATCAAGAAGAAGAAGAAGAAGAAAAATAGATTTTTTCCAAATTTTCACTATTTTTTTAATATTGTTTTGTTCTAATATCTTATAATTTATTACGTATTTTTTTAAGAAAAACATACATTTTGATTTAAAAAAGGACATAATCTCGTTTTTCTATAAATATGTATATATTATTTATATAGGTATACCTACTCAATGAAAGGTATTTCAATTACCTTTCCAACCATATCCACGTTTTGAAAATCGGTTCAATAATTTTCGAAAAATAAGTTTTTGAAAATATTGAAAATCCCACTTTTACCACCCCCTTTCACGGGCAAGCCATCGGGACTTATTCTTTACTTTTACCAAAATCAAAGATATTTATACTGACATTTTTCTGAATATTTTCTTTTTAGTGCCATAGAAAATAGAAAAATTACTTAAAACTTCTAAAAAAATAATTGTTCGCTTAATCGCGCGCCCATTTATATTTCACAGTTCAATTTAGGTTGAAAAATATGCTCGGAAAACTCTTAGGGCCGTTCGCACCATGTCTAGTTAATTCTAAAGGCTCTGTTATGCATACTTGGCATTGCATGCACTGCTATACCATTTTTACGTAGAAATCAAAAACCAACAGACTTTTACGTATGTAATGCTGTGCGTTGGGTAACAGCTTACACGCGAAGCTCATTTAACAGATTCCTTATGTGAAAACTCTCAAGCAATGCCAAGTATGCATAACAGAGCCTTAACTCCCAGTTAAACATCTTTATCGACGTTATCGACACCCATCATATAACATGTGATCGGTAAAGCAGTTAACGTGCTTAACTGAAGGATGTACCTCCAGTTAGCGTTAACTAGACATGGTGCAAACGGCCCTAAATTGTTCCTATTCACTGCATTACCCACACTTTCCAGTGATTTAGGATTTTTCCCTTTTTAGGTAGCAATTTAGACGCACACGTACACAGCCTAAATATTAATATACGTTGTCAGGCGCCATTATGCAAATTTATTAATTGTGCGCATGCGTTGCCAGTCAAGTCGCAAACGACCAAATACGACGAGGAATTTCGAACACACAAGCAGTGTGACCAGGTTAACGTCTTTGAGGCTAGATTTAGCATTTAATTTAATTCCATAGCCTCAGAAACTAAGATCTGGGGGTCTACTCTGTAATGTGATGCGAAAGAGCAATGCGATGCGATAGGCAATCGTCACAGCATATTACTTACGGCCACGGTGGAGAGAATACAGAGGTGGCGCCGATGACGATACCGTTACTCGGCTCTCAGTGATTTTGACAGAATCAGCTGTTTTGGTGACGTCATAGTAGAGAAGACAGCAGTAGTGATGTGCTGAGTCAATACCTTTAAGTACCCAATACTCTCGATACTCGTTACGGAAACATTTAGGTTTCGAATAAAAGCGCACATAGGCCAAAAATATGGAAAAAACGCCTAACAAAACCCGAATGTAAGAGCCAATAGAGCTTTTTTACTGATTCAAATGAAAGATGTATATATGTCGGTTCGATGCCATAATACAGAGAAACCCTTACTTGTTTGAAGCATTTTTGTTCCAGCTGAATCGGACGATATCATTTTTATAGGCCTGGGACAGATTCTGTAACCAGTTAACGACAATTTTCGAATCGGTATCGGTTTTGTCGACGTTTGATATCAAATATTTGTAAGTCAACAAGTGCGATATCGATCCGAAACTTGTCGCTAACTGGCTACAGAATCTCTCCCCTGAAAGGCTTCTTCATCCGTCAAAGTATTTCTTCATCCGTCAAAGTATTTTTCTGATAAAACTCATAAAATAATATTTTTCTGTGGCGATAAGTTCAAGTGTTTTAGCCGATATCATATAAATTAGTAATGAAAGTTTTTTCTAAACCTGAAATGCATATAATGGCGAGGGTTTAATGTAAATAATCGGTATCGGATACCGAAAAGGAAGTATAGGGTACCGAAATCTTTTTTAAGTATTGGGTACCGAGTATTGGGGACAATTCAGCACATCACTAGTCGCCCTCATTCTCGCCGCTCTCAGTTGTCAACTCTACGATGACGTCACGCTAAAATTACTCTCAGGAATTCTGCTGCAATCGGCGCAATCTTGTATTCTATCATTCTTGACTTACGGCGTAATTGCCTTTCGCATAGCATTGCTCTTTCGTATCGCATTACAGAGTAGACCCCCTGACTTCGTGGCTTTTTTCTGGAATTTTTTAATTAAAATATTCATAGTAAAATTCGGACCAGAACTACTAAGAACCCATGCTTACTAAAACCTTTAATATTTATAAAACTACTATTTACCGTTGTAATATTACAATAACAGTGCAAAGTACCATTTCTTTGAGAAAATACTTCCTTAGGTTTTTCAAAAATAATGCTAAGAATTTTAGCTTTTTATTGAAGTATGTATGATTTTAAGGAAAGAATATACTGACTTCTTTTTGACTTCAATTTTCCTAGCGTATAACTCTTTCTAACCTTTTTTAAAAAGGAATTTAGCTTCGCTTTTTGCGATCATCTGGTTACACTGCACACAAGCAAGCGTGTAGTATTCTCTGTACTCGTTGGCGTTGCGTCGTGTGCCTGTATTGCGCGATCGTGGCAAATAGTGTACACTATTTGGCTCAACAGAAGAAGTATGACTAGCATTTGCACTCGCGTAGTGGCTTTGCGCGGAGAGAGATAAGCATCAGTGTTGCCAAACATGGGCTTTTCCTACCAAAACTGGTAGGTTTTTTTCCATTTGGTAGGTTGGTAGGCTTGATTGGATTTTGCTAGGTTTCGGGACTACTAATAGTTATTTGAGAATAGAAAATATGTATCTCCAAACATTTAACAATTTTTTTTAACATGAATATTTCACCGGTGCATTCGTATAACGGCGTCCGCAAACATGATTCCTCTGTACAAACGTATTCCCTTATTATTGCCAATATACAATACGAACATCCATATATACTTTATGGAGCACTTGGACCAAGATTCCAGGAAAGTCTGCCAATGGACTTGTACCCAACCATATTCTGGGCGGAGGTCTTCGCAATCGAAGTCTGTGTTCGCGAATTTTATCGTAGAAGGCAAATGAGGCCAGAATAAATATTATGTCAGATATTCAGGCAGCGTTAAAAGCCTTAGAGTCTTTTAAAACGGCATCAAGGCTTGAGCACTCTTGAACCACATGGGAGCCCACAATAGCGTACCGCTGTGGAGGGTTCAGGGACATGAAGGGGTTGAAGGCAACGAAAGGGCTGACTGTCTTGCAAAGAGTGGAGTCCAAATGCGTTTGCATGGTTCCGAGCCTTTTTGCGGTACATCTAACGGATACACTGCAGACCTACTTAGGAGGTAGCTGGGAATTGCTGCACACTGGCGGGAGTCAAAGGGATTAAGACAATCAAAGAGATTCATAACTTTTCAGGAGGAACTCCGAAAGATTCCTTGACCTTAAAACTCTTATTGGCTACCTGACAGCACACTGCAAGTTAACGTACCGATTGAATTAAATGGGTCTTTCTGTAGAGGCGGACTGTAGGTTTTGTGGGCCGGTGAAGGAAACCCCAGAGTATATTCTATGTGCCTGTCCACGAAGCATGAATAGTAGATTGATGCATCTTGGAGAAAGATTGTCTTCTCCATCTAAAATTTGGAACATGGCATCATCCAAAGTGCTGAGCTTTTTAAATAGCCTAAGGTTGGAGCGATTACAATTAGGATTTAGCACAATATATCTTCTTAGGTCGCAACGCGGGTATCTCCGACGTAATAATAATAATATAGTCACTTGACACGAATAAAGACGCTCGGGTGTTTTGACGGCGAAAAAGGATGCGTGAAAAAAATTTGCGAAAAAAGACGCATAAACATGGATTCAACATCATTCCGGAAAAACTTTTTGGGGAATTTGTATACTCGCAAACATAATTGACCGCGAAAATAAGTCTTCTTCGTCTTTCTTCGCCGTCAAAGAGGTTAACGCGTCTTTCTTTGCCCTCGCCTATGTTGAGAGTTCTTCTTCGCCGAAATTTTTTTACGCGTCTTTTTTCGCTGTCAACTTTTGAGTTCGCGTCTTTATTCGTATCTAATAATAATATCCCAACGGTTTTTACCCTCCATTCCCGCCCATCCGCACGAGGGGCGCAGTCCGCATGACGTACGGAACCAATATTTTAAATTTTTGTGCCGAGTCACGATAGGCAGGAGTTTGTTAAGTGTCGAGATCTAAAACTGTTCAGCTACAGAACTAAATTCATCAGCTGATTTTATGTATTTATGTCAATAATTCACTTATTGAGAGAGGAGAGTATCGCTTTCTTAATGCTGAAAAGCGG
>NW_016157934.1:45530-50157 GCF_001687245.7 Rhagoletis zephyria
TACATTAAAATTTTGGAGAATTTTATATCTGTAGAAATATCGTTTATAAAAAGCAAGAACAGAATCGGGCCTAGGTGGCTACCCTGAGGGACTCCTGAAGTAACATCAATGACGTCAGAGATAGTATTTTTAAACAATACCCTTTGTGATCTATCATAGAGGTATGAAGAGATCCAACGTAGAAAATTAGGTGGAAGACCAAGAAGATCAAGTTTATAGATGAGCAACGAGTGACGATATGTATGTAAATATGTACAATAAAATGAATCGTTATACGCAGTTAATTTGTTTTCATTGTACTAGCTGTGTTTTAGTTTTACTAAATGTTATGTTAGCTATGTTTTTAATAAATTTGACATTGAAAAAAATATATTAAAACTTAAAAAAATGTTTGGTAGGTTTTGGTTGGTTATGGTAGGAGATTTTGGTAGGAAAAAAATGTGTCTGTTGCAACGCTGATAAGCATTCTACTTTCGAGTAGAGTACAAAGGGATGAAAAATTGAAATTTCAGATTGTACCAAATATCATAAAATAAATGTACCTAAATGAGACAGATTGTACCTAAAAAAAGTTACATCATTCATTTGCAGTTTTTTTATGAATTTTATTTAAAACATGAATACAAAGGATGGATGTACTTTAAACATGATTCGTTTTTTTTTAACTGAGCCTATATCCATAGATTATAGTCTAATGGGAATCGGAGAAGCGTTGTTTTTGTCTAATTTTGACTACTGAGAAATATTGGCGAAAAAGACAAAAAACACACTTTTCGAAGTATACTTCTTTATCCAGCAACAACACGAAAAGTCTGCTAATTTATAATAATAATAATAGATTGGCGCTTACACATATGTTAGTGTTTGGCCGAGCTTTTCCTCCGATTTGTGGCGTGCGTCTTGATGTTGTCACACAAAGCAGAGGGACCTACAGTTTTACGCCGACTCCGAATGGCGATTGTATTTTTATGAGAAGCTGTTTTTCATGGCAGAAATACACTCGGAGGTTTGCCATTGCCTGCCGAGGGACGACCGCTGTTAAGAAAAACCTTTTTTCTATATTTTTGCGATGTTGCTTTGACCAGGGTTTGAACCCTGGTGCTGCGGAGTGGAAGCGCGCACTGCTTACCACTACACCACAGCGGCCGACATGCTAATTTATCCGATTCCTTTTAATAGGTGCAACGAGTCTAGAGAAAATAATCAAATTGCCAGAAGTCAAAAAGCGAATATGGGCCAATAATAATAATTGTACCTAAAATCTACTGACTGTACCTAATGTACCTTTAAGTCATCAAACGTCGGAAAAAGGTACAATTGTACCTACTTTTTCATCCCTGGTACAAAGAAAAGAGTGCTTGCAAATGTAGAAGAGACAAATGTAATTCTGCAACCCTTTAATTGAAAACGAAAAATGTGGAGCGCATGCAATACAAAGTAGGGTTGTAAATCACAATGAGACTATCGATGTTTGAAGAATTGATGTTTCGAAAAATTACATCGATGGTAGCTCGATGTATCGAATTAAAACATCGATGTTTTAAGGAAAGCTTGCTAATTTTTTTCAAATATTTCACACAATTTTAAATTGGATTTATATTGTTTTTGTTAATGAACTAAATTTTTTTTTTTAAATCTAAAATTAAATAAAGAAATAAATTTATTGTTAAAACATGTGGTGGGTTTTTATATCGAAACGAGGTGTAGTTTTAATATAAATGTATTAAAATTTTAGTTAGTACTACATACGAGTTGTTTTTTTGCGGTCCGCCCGCTTTTCATCCGATGGCGAGCTCGTCGGCGAGTCGATAAAATATTTGTTACTTATACACATATGAACATTTATTAAATGGAATTTACGAATTTATTAAAGGAACGAACGTCCGCTCAAAATTTTAAAGCGCGTACAAAATGAAATGGTTAAAAATTAGTAAAGAAACCTCTTCGATGTTTTTCAAAACATCGATGTTTTGACTTTACATCGGACTCGTAAAAACATCGACAAACATCGATGTTTGAAGCCACGTCCACGATACAAAGCATTAAGCTGAAATTAGTCGATAACGCAGAACGTATACTTAAACGCAATCTGTATACGCAGAATTTTGTCGATTACTGGGGCCCTCAGTGTGGCTTACTACATTGTTGCCACTCATCAATGCCTTTTCATAAACTTACCCTTTCAACTACAATTTTTCGTGCTGTAATAGATTGTAGCTAAATATAAACTACTTAGTTTTCAACAAAAACCTTATTCAATAGTAAATTTCAAATATTTTAAACATATTTTGAATAGGAACTTATAACTTTTTTACCATCTGCAAAACTGACGAAGTGGCAACCATTTAAAGAAGGAGAAATCAGCTGACACGGAAAAATCTAAATTCCGCAGATTTCTGCGCTACGGGCTACAACTACAGAAAAATTCTGCGGTGTTGACTTTTCATTTACATGGCGCTTTGGTAAGACAGATCGTGTCAGCTGACTCGGGATTACGTACCGGTAGGTTTACGTTCTTGACTAATTTCAGCTTTAGGTTTAATTGATAATAGTCAAACATACATAACATACATGATAAAAACATAGTAAGGTAAAACCGTTCTCTCAATTCGTCCGCCATGATTTTTTTTTTTATGTTTACCAACATTTTAAAATCATATAAAATTGAGAGTAAAAAAAAGGAATTGTTCAAAGTTGTTATTGTTTGTGATTGAAAATGAGAATGTGTGTAGAATTTTAAAATTATATTGCTTGCAAACGTCAAGAATTGGAAAAATTCCTCTCAACGGTTCTACCCAAGGCATATTAAACAAGCAGCCCTATTCTGCATTTCGATTACGTTCCCGCATTCCGCTCCGCAAGAATCGAAAGAGGAAGAGGAAGATAGAAAACATCTTTCGAAATCAGCTGCTTGCCTAGGAATGTGTGAAATCGAAACAGCACAAAAGAAATATTTGCCATCAAACTATAGCAGCTTATGAAGTTAAAGTTTGTAAATATTTTGAAATAACTAAGTATATCTAACATCATTGTAATTTAAAAATAAAATTTCGTTTGTGCTTTATTTAAGTGGAAACATAAATATAAAAATGAAATCCGTAGCCGCGGCGTTATTACTTGAAGAGGAGAACGACTTCCAGATTGCTGATGCGGAAATTGAAAGGCGGAGATTTAGGGACATGTTTGATCTTTCTCAGATGAGTGAAGAGTCATAAATTCATCATGAACTGTATTACTCATCGCTCAAAGCCAGTGAAATTATAAACGTTGTTTGAGCACTCCACAACATTTGCATTTACTACAGAGTGGAAGATTTGAACGCAAATGAATTCCATTTTGAAAGCAGTCAGGAGGAGGGGAAGAACAAAGCTCCATAGCAAATTCGAATTCGACAACATACGCACCTCTTTTTAAAAAGTTAGTAAAAACGAGTGCAATAATAAAATCATCTTTTTTTATGTAACTTCACATTTTATGTATGTATGTACATACTTCTATTAATTTGATATACAAAGAATAAATTGTATTCAGTGCATTTCACAGTCTCATTTATAGATAATGAAAACAAAAACGCCTGTGCTTCCTCCTTGAAAACCTCGCGCAATACCCCTTTTGGTTGCTAGTATTTGAACCAATTTTTCGTTTTGCCCGTATTACCGCTGCGAAAACACAGAAATCGAGAAAATTCATTTATGATGACTTACAATCATGCACAGTATATTTTACTTAATTTTTTTTTTTAAAAAATTTTATTTAAGCCCACGAAAATAACAATCGAAACGTTCTCCGTCAACAAATTTGCAACTTAGAAAAACGGAACTCCGATCGAAATGTAGAATAGGTATAATCGTAAATTTCGAAGATTGATCGAAAGGAAACGGAACGCAGAATACCAAAGTTGCCAAACGAAGAAAATTTTGATTCGAGTCGAAATGCAGAATAGGGCTCAAGCTATAAGTGACAACTAGCTCGAACTCTCTTGTAGCTAGTTATAATGTCAAAAAACTGTGAACAAACGAATTAACCCTTTGAGGTGCGAATGCTATGTTTGCTACAAATTAGCATCAATTGAAACGCATCAGCATAAATACATACATATACGCTTACTAATTTAAAGAATTACTTCAATATTATCTTCAAAGAATTTTAATTGCATTCGCGTCTCATATGCACATATATGTACATATCAGGGTTGTTGCGAATATTCGCATTCGCAACCGCGGAGCTTCCGCATTAATTTTAACATTCGCATTCGCAATAATCAATGCGGAGCTTTTGCGAATGCGAATATTTTGCAAGTGGACCGATAAAACGTATATATGGCAAAAAAAAATTACATATTGTAGCCAATATTTTTGCTTGTGGTCGTAGGAGTATTTGTTTAACAAAACTGGTCAAATGTCATATTCATCAACTATGATAAAAATGTCTTTAAAATATTATTTCTTAAGCTATATAACCGAGCTATCAATAGGCAGCCATACAAATTCCCTCTTCTACTTGACCTTTGACGTACGTCAAAGAGAACATAATAATAATTATAATTAATAATATTTTTTTTTTGTGCTTTAAATATCTGCTTTGGCTTCTTCTTCTTGATTTTTTTTGGACCAATCTTAAAAAAAAA
>NW_016157934.1:56348-60625 GCF_001687245.7 Rhagoletis zephyria
TTATTTTCGTTTTTATAAACACATCAGTGCTAATGAATAAAGTACTCATTGTTGTCATTAGCAAGTCCTCATTGCTAATAAACAAACTACTCATTGTTGTCGTTATAAACTCCTCAGCACTAATAATCAAACTACTCATTTTTGCCGTTATAAACTCCTCAGTACAGGAAAAAACAAATAAGTAGAAAATCAAAATTTTTACTTTTAAAAATGAATTGGTTTATTTAAAAAACGTTTATTAATACTAAACTCTTATAGTACATATGTGCAAACAAATTACATGTTTGTACATATCGATGGTCCTGTGCAATAATAAAATTCAAAAAATAAGACCCTTACTACTGTTAAGTGGCTCATATATCTATCTAATCCATGTCGAATCCATGTCTAATATTTAGTACTTACTTTAGCAATCCTTACTGCTTACTTTAGATAAGGTTGGAAATGGATTAGACGAGGATTACAGACAAGAGGCACTTAACAGTAGTAACAGTTTTTATTTTTTGAATTTTGAATTGCCGGTGTTGCCATTGCCATTGGCATGCCGGTGTTGAATGATGATGGTGGCGATACTTCTGGTACCGGTGATACGATGTTGGTGGTGGCATTAAAGGTGATGGAGGAGGTGCGTGCTATATCAGCTGGTGACGGCGTTAAAGATGATGGTGGATTTTAATTTTAATTGTTGCAAATCTGTAATAACGAGAAAATTAATTAAAATGTACAAATTAAGTAATTTACANAGTTAAAGATGATGGTGGATTTCAATTTTAATTGTTGCAAATCTGTAATAACGAGAAAATTAATTAAAATGCACAAATTTAGTAATTTACATATGTATGTACATACCTTAAAAATAATGATGCAAAGTCGACGGCACCGGCAACGGGAACATAAAATGAAATTCGAAAAATCTATAAAATTATAAACAAATTTTTATCAAATGTGACATTTTTTGTCAAAGCCTACTGTCATAAAAACTGCCATATTTCTTACTCGCTTTAACGCACAGAATTCCTATAAAAGTAGGAATTCCGCTCTAACAAATGAAAAATGTTTCACATTTCGAATACCAAATTTGTAAATGTGTGCGTGTGATAGCTAAAAAGTTGCGAAAGTGTGTGTAAAGCTGTCGAATTTGAGGGGAAACTGCTCAGCCATGGCTTGCAGGGATATGTGTTAGTTACACCAACATGACTCTGAATGATTCAACTGTGTGTAGTCGAAGGTGAGTCAACACGTACACAAATGACTCGCGAGTCAGATGTATGCCACCTAATACATATATTCGTTTGAATAATTTCAAATGGGGCTCTTTGGGGAATTTGTTTTTAGCAAAAATTTTAAAAACAGTAGTTTTGTTTACTTGTTGGATAATATTTGTTTCATAGGGATTTACATTGGATCCTTGGCAAAACACTTCTGTGGTAAAACTGTCTCTTCTTTCTTTTATTTAAAGTCAATGAGTAAGCTCCAGTAGAAATGATCAACGTCTAGCTATAAAGATAATCGATGCACAAATAATTAAAAAGCTATAGGTCTGACCTTTAATTAGATAAGAATTACGTAACTATCTGTTATTCAAATGCTTATAAAAAAACGGGGTGGCTTAAAAAAAATTACAATATACTGATCCGATTCGGCTGGCAGCCACGACTTTGAAAACAGAATTTTGTTCAAAATAATAATCTATTACCTGTTAGATATTCGCATCCGCGGATGTCTAAAATTCCACATCCGCAACATCCCTAGTACATATGGACAGAAACGAATACCTCATAAAGAAAACCACGTAAATAAAATGAAAGAAATGTTTTATGAAACCGTTTTAATCATTTTTTTGCTTTTATTCGACTAATGTTTTTACGCGTTTAGTTTCTTATTTAATTCTAAAAAACATCCGTCATTTATAAAAAAGGACTTAATGTTTTCTTCTAAATTTATATAAAGACTTAACTCTAACAATTTCTTGATAAAATTTTTGCAATGACAGATCTCTTTCCCGTTTAAGTTGTTAAAAATTGCTTTCATTACCCGAACAGCATCCATGAACTCACTAGTGGGTTTAATTAATCTGCCGTTTGAAATATGGTCTATCCATGTATAAGTGGTTAACCTTTTTTCTTCATATTTGTCTATTGCTAATTTTTGTGATATAGCCAGCTATATACTCTAGTCCGTCCTCCTTCATTTCATCTAAGTCAATGTCTTGCAATTGTCTTGGTTGCAATTTTCTTCTTTTTCTTCTTCCGGGAGTATTTCGTTCATAGCGTCGTCATAAAAATTTAAAAAAGTGTCGCTACTGGACACATCTGTAGATATATCAGTGGGCACGTGTAGCCACTCTGTTCCGTCTTCTTCAACATTTCCCATATTACTCAACTTCTCTGTGTTTCTCGCTAACATGAAAGTAAAACCTTTTTTAATATATATGTGTACATTTTGACTAGTTTTGGCTATTTTTCTTTTGTTTATTTAATGTTTAATTTTTTTTTATAAAAGTCTAGGATTTTACCTAACCAGCGCCACATAAATCCACATTTCTAACATCGTACAAAAATTGTCGTACGAAATTGTCTAGCATATTTTATATGGAAGAAAATGTACAACACCGTCAGCCAAAAAAAAACATTATTAAAAATCAACGCGATTTTCTAGCGTCTTCAAATTTGCACTTTTACTTACTAAAATTTAATGAGCTACAAAACTGCATACCTAAAATTTCTGAATTTATTCTGAATAAAAAGTTAAAATTTTTTGGGGGAAAATGTTAAAGTTTGTTGAATTGTCATAATTTTTGTACGATGTTTGAAATGTGGATTTATGTGGCGCTGGTTAGGTAAAGTTCTAGACTTTTATTAAAAAACTATAAACATTTAATAAACAAAATAAAAATAACCAAAACTAGCCAAAATGTAACTTGACTTCATCAGCTGACCACAAGGGTATGTACATATGTAGTTTGTGTTTTCGTCAGAACATACAGCCCCGAAAGACTAGCGTGATCGAAACACCAATACGATGCATAAAAAATTTTACAATTTAGCGGGCATGCATGCCAGTCTCGTTACCGGCAACGTAACTGGAGTTATTCTTGGAGGGGCGTATATTATGAGTCCAATGCAATATGGCTGTGTTCATAAATGCATCAAGCCAAATCATCAGTCTCTTTTATTTCTAAACTTTATTTGATGGAAATGCCTAGTTTGCGCAACTGAGTTCCAACTCGGCATTTAACCGTAGTTGCGATTATTGGAAATTTCAATCAATTATTGTTGAGAAATAAAAGAGACTGATGCTTTGGCTTGATGCATTTCTGAACGCACTCATATGTAATTGTTAAATGTACATTGTTCTTTAGTAAACGTAGCTTAAGTCGAAATTAAAATTTAAAATCCACTTTTTTTTATTTGTAAAAATCTAAGATAAGCTGGAATGTCGCTCTTGTCTTAAGGCAGTCTAACGGGAATTGAATAATACCCTCTTCGAGACTTATTTTTCGAGCCCATGCTTGAAGGGTACTAATATGTGGCAGAGGATAGCTGTTCGCATATAAATGCCTATATGCTCTGGGTCCAGAGGAGTGCAAGCAAATTGCCGCTGATATGTCATTCCACTCCCTAAATACTTTTTTATCAGGGTAAGCGAGTTTTTTTAACTGCCCTTTAGTGAAAATTTTTTGAAAGGAGGCTTGTAAAGACTTAGCCTCATTTAATTGGGAGGTAAGATGCGCTATAGTGTCTTCCATTGTCTTAATTATACCTTTCATGAGCATGAAATGGTATTATAACTTTGGTCCGATGTTTGTAAGTACCAGAACAAAAAGAGATAGACTATAGCAAATAATAAGTTATTGGTTGGAGTTTGATCACCAATTGGTTTACTTTATTGATTTCACTTTCTTTTATACCAAATTCTTACACTAACACTTACAAATTATTTACGAACTAGAATGTATACAAATATACTACTAATACCTACAAACTAACTACATAACTCTAAAATATGCTAAGTCAACATATGGTTGCAATAAATATATAAATATGTCAGTCGCATTGACAAACTGACGTTGTGGATCAGTTAGTCACTGCGACTGTCTTTGGCGGTGTCTTTGACCGTCCGCACAAGTGTAACAAGATCCTCGCTATGTGCGATGAATGCAGTCTTTGCATAAACTCCCGCTGAGTTCAATGTAACTGATTTGGGTAAACTGTTGTTTGTGTACATTCCTATTTGTTTATACATTACTTATGTGCACATGACAATTAAAGTAAAAA